>NW_019154179.1:2335378-2360152 GCF_002288905.1 Enhydra lutris kenyoni | reverse complement strand
TTCACTTCTCCTCCAGTCCTACCTTTCAGAAAGTGGTTGGTTTTCTGCTTCTAGAGTTGCTGTTCTTCTTCTCTTCGATCTCCCGTTGGATTTGTAGGTGTTTGCAATCTTTAGATAAGCTATCTAGCTGATCTCCCGCTAACTGAAGTAGTCTCAGCCTGCTACTTCTCCGCCATCTTGACTCCTCCCGAAAATAATAATCTATTTGAAATGTGAAAAATGTAAAAAAGAAAAAAAAAGTAATGTAAAATTTTAGCCTGAAAGATAAATGAGTTGTGTGAAAACACCTGGAGCTCAATATGTTATTTCCCCTGGTGCTGGAATTTTAGTCCTGTGGGATCTATAAGTTTGTCATTCAACCATTCTTTGAATCTGTTTTCTGGAGAAGGGTCCTGTTGCACTGCCTCTCAGGTGTCTTTACCTGGGTGGAGTTGCTCCCACCCCTTGTCAGGGGAATGGGCTTAAGGTGAACTGGCCATCAGTGTGGCTTCTGTTTTCTGGTAGCTTTCCAGGCCTCTTCAGAGAGTCAGAGCAAATATGGCCACTCTGGGATCTCTGGCCCAGAGCTTCAAGATCATGCCCCCCCACCCTGCTCCGATAGGCCCTCCAGATCAAACCATCTCCACCTCCGCATGCCCTAAATGCCACAGATTCTTGCAGTCTGTGCCCCCTTCAATTCTCCAGGGGGTTTCCCATAAGCCTACAAGCATCATTGAGTTCTGTGTCTTTATGACTGAAAGCAGCCATGGGCTGGGACACCTACTCTTGCTAATTTTAAAATTCTCTCTTCATCACTACTTTTTGCCATTTAAATTAATTTCTGTCTCTGTGTGGACCTCCTTGGGTCAGTTTTGTTGGGGGCTTTCTGTGCCTTTTGAATCTGGATTTCCATTTCCTTTTCCAGATTGGTAATTTTTCAGCAATTATTTCTTCACATAAATTTTCTGCCCCTTTTCTCTCTCTTCTGGGATTCCTCTAATGTGAATGTTTTTACACTTGATAGTGTCAGAGTTCCCTAAGTCTAATTTGATTTATTATTATTTTTTTCTCACCTGTACAATTTCATTTCTTTTCATCAGTCTGTCCTCCAGGTCATTGATCTGTTTTTCTTCTTTCTCCAGTCTATTATGTATTGCATGTGGTGTATTTTTAATTTGTTTCTGAGCTCTTTATCTCTGATTGATTCTTTATGTTTTCTATCTCTTTAAGGGCCTCACTGAGGTTTCTCACTC
The DNA here is from genome assembly GCF_002288905.1 of Enhydra lutris kenyoni. NCBI lineage: Eukaryota > Metazoa > Chordata > Mammalia > Carnivora > Mustelidae > Enhydra > Enhydra lutris. The sequence goes on along the minus strand of NW_019154179.1, from coordinate 2,358,920 downwards.
TTTTCTAAAGTCTAATGAGTATCTTTATGACCATTACTTTGAATTCTCTATCAGGCATATTACTTATCTCTATTTCATTTAGATCTCTTGCTGTGATTTTATCCTGTCCTCTCATTTGAGACATATTCCTCTGTCTCCTCATTTTATCTAACTCTCTGTGTCTGTTTCTATGTGTTAGGAAAGTTAGCTATGTCTCCTGCTCTTGAAAGTAGGAATCTTATGAAGAAGAGGTCCTGTAACACCTTGTAGTGCAGTATCCCCTTGTTACCAGAACCTGGAACTTCAAAGGTGTCTCTTATGTGAGTTCTGTGCATCCTGCTGTTCTGGCTGAGGTGCTTTTTACCTTAAGTCCAGTCATCTTCAATGGCTCTCCACCTCTTGTGGTATGGGAAGGGTTTGGTACCTGTGTCATTATTGGAGTAGTCTGGGGTCACCTTGGTTTTCAGTTGAGTCAGACCAGGGGTTTGCCAGAGATGAAGTAGCCTCAAACTCTATTTTCCATATGTTGTCTCCTGAGAAATTTTCATTGGTTTGTGGGGCCTGCAGTCAGACCAAATGTCTGCCCCCTGCCTACTGCTTGAGCTGCAGTCTGATTGTGGCATGTGGTTATCTTTCCCTCTCCCTGGAGTAGGAGTCACTTCAGAGGGAACTGACCCCTGTACAAACTAGAACATTACCAGGTTTTCAGTATCACTTTGGATGGGCCCCAACCAATAGCATATTAAAGGGGGCTGATCTACTGAAGTGAGGAGGGGGAGGAGGGAAGGTCATGAAGGAAGAGCTGCATGCTCAGTGTTAGCAAGGTTTGTGCATGTCTGTTGTGGGAGGAGAACTGGAACTGAAGCCTGGCTGGAGGGGCTGTGTCTGAAGGAACATAGGGCAGGGTACATTGATAGCAAGTTAGGTAATGTCAGTGCTGAACTGAGTCCTGCAGATGGCAGTGTGTTTATGCTGGGAGGCAAGATACTAAAATGGTGTCTGCCAGCTCCTTTGTTCTGGAAATCTCCCAATGATCCTAACCCTCCAGCACACATTCAGAGATAAGGAAAGAAATCCCCCTATCATATGCCTTAGACATTTTCAAACTGCTGCTTTTAGGCTATATTTCTTTGGGGTCTTTGTTGTACTAGCTCTTTAAGGGTGGAGACTCAGTTTCCTCTCACCCTCCCAGCTTTCCCAAAGCCAAACCCACTGATTTTTAAAGTTCTAGATTTTAGGGGATTGTAGAAAATTGGAAAATTCATCTTTCTCATGTGGGCTCCCCGGTGTGGGCAGTTTCTTTCCGCTCTTGGTGTCTGCAACATCTCTCCCTCCCATGGACAGTCCTGTGGTCCATTTAGCTCCTGACTGTGTCTCTGCCTTTCCGCCCTTCTTCCATGTGGCCTTTTCTCTATATTTAGCTGTGGAGAGTCTGTTTTGCCTGTTTTGGGGTCATTTTCTGGGTTATTTACACTGATATGAGTGTTGTCTAGTTGTATTCATGGGACAAGGTGAGTTTAGAGTGCTCCTACTCTTCCAACTTTCCCAGATGTCCTCTCTTTTAGTCAGTGCATTTAAACTATTTACATTTAACATTATTCTGATATATTAGGACTGATATTGCCATTTTATTATTTGCTTCTGTTTGTAAAATATATTTCTTGTTCCCATTTCCCTTTTCTTACTTTAATATGTGTTATTTGAACATTTATTAAGATTCTACCTTGATTTACTTAGAGTGTTCTGAGTATATAGCTTCTTATAAATTTCCTAGCCATTGCTTTAGGTGTTGTGATATATATATGAACTTACTATAGTGTACTAATATTGACATTTAACCCTTTCTAGTGAAGTATAAAAACCTTACCTCTATTTAGGTCCCTTTACATTCACACACACTTTTTAAATATAATTGTTGTATTTCCTCCTTATATTTCAAACACCTCATGAGGTGGTACTATAACTTTTGCTTAACAATCAAATATAGTTTAAGAAATTCATAAAAGCTTGAATCATCTTGTGTATTTGCCCCTATTTTTACCTATTTTGATGTTCTTTTCTTTTTGAAGTTCAAAGCCTTTCTTCTAGAGAGCTTTCTTTAGCCATTTTTTTTTATTTTTTAAAAGATTTTATTTATTTATTTGAGAGAGAGAGAGAGCATAAGCAGGGGGAGGGGCAGAGGGAAAAGCAGACTCCCTGTTGAGCAGGGAGCCTGATGTGGGGCTCAATCCCAGGACCCTGGGATTATGACCTAAGCTGACTGAACCACCCAGGCACCCCTCTTTAACCATTTTTTGAGGAGTAGGTTTGCTAGCATAAAATTCTTAGTTTTACTTCATCTGATAGTGTTGTGATTTTCCCCTTCATTCTTGAAGGATATTTTCACAGGATACAGAATTCTGGTTTGAAGTTTTTTCCTTCAGTACTTTCTTCTGTCCCCAGAGTTACAGATTAGAAATATGTTGTAATTAAAATATTTCTCTCTGGATGTTTTCAAGATTTTTTTCTTTGTCTTTAGTTTTTAGAAATTTAATTATGATGTGTCTTGGCATGGATTTCTTTGAATTTATCCTGTTACAGATCATTTAGCTTCTTGAATCTGTAGATTTATGTCATTTTCCCAATTTCAGAAGCTTCAGACATTTTTTCAAATTTATTTTCAGTTCCACTCTCTCTCCTCTCTTTCTGGATTTCTGACAGCAACATTAACCCTTTTGTTTTTGCCTTAAGGGTCCTTGAGATGTTGTCATTTTTTTTTTTTTTTTAGTCTTTTTTTTTTTCTGTTGCTTGCATTGGGTAAATTCTATTGATCTGTCTTCAGATAGTCAGAATCTGTCCTCTGTTATGTCACCTCTACTATTTAACTTATACAACACATTTTTCATTTTGATTATTATATTTTTCAGTTCTCTAATTTGCATTTACTGTATTTATAATTTGTCTTTCTTTCATCAGATTTTCTATTTTTTTATTTGTTTCCAAAAAGTTTTTGTTGCTTGTTGAAGCATTATAATGGCTTCTTAAAAACCCTTGTCAGGTAACTCTAGTATCTAATTTATCTTGATGTTTGTGTCTGTTCATTGTCTTTTTCTCATTTCTGCTCTGATAGGTATAATGGGTGCTTTTTTACTCTTAGATATTTTGTGTATTATATTAAACTGTGGATCTTTTTAATCTTTTTTAACAGATATAGTGCAAGAGCTAGGAGAATTAGGTCTAGCAAGGGCTAGCTTCCTGTCAGAGTCCTCTAAAACTTCCTGGCTAAAATAGGGCACTGACTCACACTGTTTTGTTGTAGATGGGTGGGGTGAAAGCTCAAGTCCCTCTTCACCTCATTGTCACCTTCCTGGCAAAAGTCCACTGACTCACAACACCTGTGGCCTCTGAGGGGGTTGTATGAGCAGTTCACAGCTTGGTTCCACTGCTTCCAAGGTGGGGAAATGTGCTAAGAAGGCTGACTGACCCCACTTTGTTATTGTCAGTAGGTGGGATGGTTGGTTAGTTCTTCACTAGGCCCTGCTCACATGAGGGTAGAGGAAAAGCAGATTTCAACGACCCTTACTTGCACCACTCTCCTCTGCCTCACTGATGCCAGATACGGCAGAAGGTCAGCTCCCCAGTGGGTTTTGATAGCAAGGGAAGGAGTGCTGATGTCTAGCTAGTTCTGCCTTTTACTGGCTTGTGAAGTTTCATGGCCATGGTGTGGGAGGGAACCTCAGCTCAATACTTGATTCCATTAACACTATCCTTGAGGTAGGGAGATAAAAGACTTATCTACTTCTAGATAAGTATAGAATCCTAACCCTCCCAACACTACTTTCTCTCTTGTGTATAAAGCTCAAAATATTGTGGCTTTGCTTTCTGAAGTGCCCTGTCTTTATTCTCCTTTCTCACATTAGTCTAAATCTTCTCTTTCTATTATCTCTTTTGTCCCTGTCCTGCTTCCACTATAAGCAATTTCTTTTCAGTGTGGCACCTTGTCCTAAGTATAAGGCCCCCTTATACCCAGGTGGTACTAGAGACAACAAACCTCCTTTTAGAGCTGCTATTCTCCAATTGTCCCATTTCATTGTTTTCCTTGCTTCTTCCTTGCACAGACCACTAGGAGGCAGGGGGTTTGTTTCCACAACACAACCCATATTTTGGGACTTGTGGAGATATTTTTATCATCTTTGTATTTTTGTAAATTTGTTCCTGATGTTTAATATTTAGCCTTGTTTTGACATTTAGTTGCTCTACCTTTTTTTATGTGACAATTCAGACCAATTAAACAACTTTGCTGTCACTGTTGTCATATTCTCAGAATCCTATCCCTCTTTCCATTTTTCATCTCCTAATGTCCATTCTTCTCAGAACAACCAGTGTGGTGTTCTCTGCATTGTTCCTTAATGGTTGAAGTGGCATCACAAGTGTTCATAGTCTATCCAAACAGAAGAGAGAATTCTCGTATTGAGTCAATGACTAATTTAAGCCCTCCACCTTACAAGTTCAGTGATTATAATTACGGTAAAGGAAAAACTTCAGCTAGACTTTTGGGACAACAAGTATGTAAGAATGAGATGGGTTTTTCAAATTTAAACTTTTTTTTTTTTAAAGATTTTATTTATTTATTTGTCAGAGAGAGAAAGAGAGAGGGCATGAGCAGGTAGAGTGGCAGGCAGAGAGAGAAGCAGGCTCCCTACTGAGCAAGGAGCCTAATGCAGGACTAGGTCCCAGGACCCTGGGATCATGACCTGAGTCAAAAGCAGATGTTTAACCAACTGAGTCATCCAGGCATCCTAAATTTAAAATTTTTATAATGGCATTGCCATTTCATAGTGACACATAATAAAAATAAATATGTATGCAGTTAAAACATAAACATAAAAGTCTGGCCACATGATTGAGAACAGAAGATTGATTCCTTCTTACTGATGTTTTTGTGAAATTTTTTTTCAATCAGAGGCTTGGTGATTCCATAGTTTACAAGAAATAGAAACTAAAATAAGTCATGAAAATCATCTTTTAAAATGAAATAGCAATATGCTCATCAAGGAATTAATATAATCTCTGTAATTGAGAACCAAAGGATAATTCAAAATCCTTGATTAAAGGAAGCCTACACTTCTTTTAGAAATGCCCAATTTTGGGGTGCCTAGGTGGTTCACTCATTAAGTGTCTGCCTTCAGCTCAAGTCATGATTCCAGGTCCTAGGATCGAGCCCTGCATTGGGCTCCCTGCTCAGCAAAAAGCTTGCTTCTCCCTCTTCCACACACCCCACCCCCATTCCCTCTCTCGCTGTCTCTCTCTCAGTCAATAAATAAAATCTTTAAAAAAAAAAAAAAGAAAGAAATGCCCAATTTTCTATTAGTGCTCAAGCTTAAAAGGAATTTATCGTATGAAATTTTCATAAGTAAATAATGAAAAATATACTGGAAAAGTCTACCAATATGACTTTATTATGAATAATAATAGTTGAATATGACAAAAGTCCAAATAACTAAAGCTGCTTACTTCCAATAACTCTACAAGCAGTTTTTATTTTTATTTTTTATTTATTTACTTTTTCAATTTTAAAATTTAATTTAATTTAATTTTTTTTTTTTTGAGAGAGTGGCAAAGGGCAGAGGGAGTGGGAGAGAGAGAATCTTAAGCAGGCTCCACACCCAATGCTGAGCCTGATGCAAGGCTCGATCTCATGATTCTGAGATCATGATCTGAGCTGAAATCAAGAGTCAAACACTTAACTGAATGAGTCACCCAGGTGCCCTAATTAGTTTTTATTTTTAAAAACTTAAATCTCGGCGCACCTGAGTGGCTCAGTCGTTAAGTTTCTGCCTTATGCTCAGGTCATGATCCCAGGGTCCTGGGATGAAGCACCACATCAAGCTCCCTGCTCAGCAAGAAACCTATTTCCCCCACTCCTACTCCCCCTGCTTGTGTTCCCTCTCTCACTGTCAAATAAATAAATAACTAAAATCTTTAAAAATAAACTTTAAATCTAATCACCTTTCTCATAACCTATAAAATCCTTTCACACAAATATGTAGAATCTTAAAACACAAATTGACTTATTTACCTGAATTTAGGTCCTTTTTTTAACCTATTTTTCACTTATTTTTGACATAAATGTCAAATAGTTGGCTAATGAAATCTTGAACACTTTTAATGTGATTTTTCTTATTATTTTTAGATCTCTAATAATATATTATCAGAATAAGTTAAGGTTTATGTTAGAAAAGAAAAAGTCTCAAATCCACAATGTAAGCTTCCACCATATGAAAACAGTAAAAGAAGGGCAAAATAAACAGAAAGCTAGAAGAAGAAAGAGAATGATAACAATAAGAGCAGGAGTCAATAAAATTAAAACCACAAACCAAAAGAGAAATTCAAACTAAAAGTTTTGGTTTTTTGGAATGATAAATAAAATTGATAAACTTCTAGCAAGATTGACAATTATAAAGGGAAGATGCAGTTTACCAACATCAGGAATAAAAGAGGATTTCTAACTACAGAGCTTGCAGGCATTAAGGGGTGCAAAGTTTCAGTTATCCAAGATGAGTGAGTTCTGTAGATCTAATGTACAGCAATGTGACTATAGCTAACAATACTGTACTGTGTACTTAAAATCTGATATGAGAGTAAATTTTAAGTGTTCTCACTGGAAGAAAGAAAGAGAGAAATAAAGAAGAAAAAAAAGAGAAAAGAGAGGAAAGGAAAGGAATGGAAAGGAAAAAGGGAAGGGAAGGAAGGGAAGGGAAGGGAAAGAAAGGAAAGGAAAGGAAAGGAGAGGAGAGGAAAGGAAAAACAATAACTATGTGAGGTGACAGATATCTTAATTAACTTGATTGTGATGATTATTTTACAATGTATATGTATACTCAGAGCTGGGAGGGAAAAGATGAAATAACACCAATTCAACAAACTCTTCCAGAAAACAAAAATGGAGGGAACACTTCCCAGCTTATTTTATTTTTTAAAATAATTATATTTCAATAATTATAATTTTATAATTACATAAAGCTATATATAATTATAATTTTAATTTTAATAATGAAAATTATTTTTATTTTTAAAAATATTTTATTTATTTATTTGAGAGAGAGAGAGGAAAAACAGAAGGAGAGAGAGAAGGAGGAGAAGACTTCCCACTGAGTGGGGAGCCCAACATGGGACTCAATCCTAGGACACATAGGATCATGACCTGAGCTGAAGGCAGGTAGATGTTCAACCTACTGAGTCACCCAGGTGCCCCAGCTGTTTTTAAAAGGCCAATATCAAGGTCAAACAAAGACAGTACCAAAAGAGAAAACAGCAGTCCAATTTTCCTTATGAACAAAACACACAAGTTTTCATAAAATATAAGTAAATCATATCCATAAATACATAGAAAGATTACTACAACCAGATATGGTTTATACCACAAATGCAAGGCTGGCTCAATATATGAAAATAAATCAAAGTAATCTACAATTTTGACAGGCTAAAGAAGAAAAAGCAGTTCAATGGATGCGGAAAAAGCACTTGACCAAATCCAACATCCATTCATAATAACAATTCCAAGCAAACTAGACATAAAAGGAAACTTCCTCAATCTGATAAAAAAATCACAAAATTACTAAAGCTAATGGAATACTTAATAACTGGAGTCTTAATGTTTTCCCCCTAAAATTAAGACCCAGGCAAGAGTGTCCACTCTCCCTAAAACAATTTACACAGTACAGAGTCCTGGCCATTTAAATAATGCAAGAAAACAAAACAAAACAAAAGGCATATAGGTTGGAAAGGAAGAAACAAATCTATCCTTATTTGCAGAGTATATGATTGTCTACACAGAAAATCCCAAGGAATCTACCAAACATTCCTAAAAGTATTAAATGAGTTTAGCAAGATCACAGAATACAAGGTCAACACACAAATATCAATCATACTTCTATAAATTAGTAAAAAAAAATTGAAAATTTTAAATGTAGTATTGTTTACAATTGTTCCAAAAATTAGAACAAATCTCACAAAATATATGCAAGATCTGTATGGCAAAAAACTCAAAATGCTGATTAAAATATCAATGACCTAAATAAATGGAGAGGCATGCCATGTTCATAGACTGGAAGACTCAATACAACTTAAGTTTTGAAGTAAGGTATGCCTTAACTTCATTATAACTATCCTCCATTTGAAAAGCAGATTCTGATTTGCTGCTGGGTCCCCAAAGAGACTAAACTCCCTAAGAAGGGATAGCAAGTGACTATGTGACCCAAAATATCTATCATGAACATGATAATGTATTTCACTGAATCAAAATATTGGATGTGTACCAGGCTCTTCCTTTGTTAAATGGAATGGTAGATGTAAGAGGTACAAGCAAACTGTATAAGCAAATGGTTCATATTCACATGGGGTATATTACTACTGCCTCAACACATGACCCTCCATGCACCTTAGAGCCTCATGGGAAGTCCACTATATACATGTGACATTTCCAGAGGAGGAAAAAGCACCCTCCTTGGTTTATAAATATGTCTGCAAGGTGTGGTAACATCATCTGGAAGTGAATGGTTGCTGCATTACAGCCCCATTCACTGGTGACCCTGAAAAACTCTGTTACAGGAAAATTCTCCCCACAGGCAGAGTTTTGAGAGGTATATTTTGTTGTCCAGTTGTATGGAAGGAAACGTGCTGTTTTTAGTTTTGTTTTACATATGGAATGTTTCATGAATTTTTGTGTCATCCTTGCACAGGAGCAATGCTAATCTTCTTGTGTATTATTTCATTTTTAGTACATGTGCTGCCAAAGTGAGCACAGAAGGAGATACATTGAATCACACTGATTCAGGGATGCCTGAGTAACTCAGTCATTTGGATATCTGCCTTCAGCTCAGGTCATGATCCCAGGGTCCTGGAATCAATTCGTGCGTTGGGCTCCGTGCTCAGTGGGAAACCTGCTTCTCCCTCTGTCTACCACTCCCACTGCTTGTGCTCTTTCTCTGACAAATAAATAAATAAATTATTTTTTTAAAGATTTTTAAAAATTTATTTATTTGAGACAGAGAGAGAAAAGGAGAGGGAGAAGCAGGAGCCAGATGTGGGGCTTGATACCAGGACTTTGGGATCATGACCTGAGCCAAAGGCAGATGCTCAACCGACTGAGCCACCCAGGTGCCCCTCAATAAAATCTCTTTTTTTAAAAAGTCATACTAGGAGCACCTGGGTGGCTCAGTGGTTTAAGCCTCTGCCTTCGGCTGGGGTCATGATCTCAGGGTTCTGGGATCGAGCCCCGCATCAGGCTCTCTGCTCAGCGGGGAGCCTGTTTCCCTCTCTCTGTCTACTTGTGATCTCTCTCTGTCAAATAAATAAATTCTTTAAAAAAAAAAAAAGTCATACTAAATCACAACCAATGTTTCAGTGAGTTGATTGGTATCTCGGAGTTAGGAAAAAATAATACAGGAAAATTAATAAGGAGCTCTGTTGGAGACTATGTGGATGCACTTCCAAGAACGACACAGAGTACAGGGGTATAAATGCACATTAGGGAATAAGAGATGAGAAAATGGAAAGCAAATGAAATTTGGGTATTTATACATTTGGCTCCTTATGCTGAGCCATGAATTGGCTATTATACTGTTCTTCTTCATAAGGCCACAGGTCGCCTTGATGCAGTATTTTCTTCCAGGTTATAGTAATACTTCCTGCCTCCATGGTAGTTCTTTTGGTGATAATGGCTCCCTACCATCACTAGTCAGATGACTGGACACACCAACCCTGCCCATGTTTTTTATTAGGTATACATAAGTATCCCATTGTTTCTTAATTGACCACAGCAACCCTGATCATAAACTGCACAGGAGTGGAAATTTTTACTGCTAATTAACCCAGCATCTAGAATGAGGTCTGTCACCCCACACATTTTCAATAAATGTTTGTTGAATGAATATATGTTTCATCCACTTTCCCTCCTTTAAGACATTTCTAATTTCCTAAGCATCATTAATAATCAGTCTTCAAAAATGCATGGTATCTGGTGTTAAAATAGATGTGAAGAAACAGTGAAAGCTTGTTTAGCTTTTCTGAAGACTACTTGTTTGCATTTTTCAAATGTTTAACATGTACACATTTTAACTGGGCAATCTACCATTTAGGCATTTGTGCCAAAGAAATAATCACATATATATGCAAAAGATGTATGGACAATGATGTTTGCTATGTATTATTTATAATAGTGAAAATTGGAGACAAGCTGAACATCAGTCCCAAAGAGATTGATTAGATAGTTGAGTAAATAAACATATATGCCCCTACAATGCAGAAAAGAATGATTTAATTCTACAAAACCTGACGAGATAACGGGATCAGGAGATAACTTTAAGTATAAAAACAAGTTGTAAATAAGCAGTAACCACATTTTTTGAAAAATGCATTGTTAGTTTTAGCATAAAGTCTAGAGTTAAGCATCAATTAATACTGGTTTTATTTGGAAGATAAGATAGAAAGGAGGGAGCTAGCTTTCAGTATCCAATCATCACTGCTGTATTTTGGTCAAATTGAGCATGTATTTACATTTTTAAAAGAAACATTTAAATATATTTACATTTAAAAGATAAATAGATGTAACTCAAGTGTTTAAAAAATAATAGTCCTGTTCAGCACAGAGCATAAGGGCAATAAAATATCAAGTTACAAAGCATACTACAAAACAAATAAATGTACTTGGGTTGACCATTTCTTATACTGTCACATTTAGCTTTTGCATTTACAGGTTCAAGGATTTTTATCCAGAAAGCTGCATTTACTTATTTGTTATACGCAACTAATAAGTTATTGAATGCAACATCTGAAACAATGATGTGCTTACTATATGTTGGCTAATTGAATTTAAATTTGAAGAATGCTTCTATCTTCATGAAAAAGATGTTAATTGAAAAAATATTTATTTATTTTAAAGACTTTATTTATTTAAGAGACAGAGAGAGCGAGCTGAGGGGAGTGCAGATGGAAAGAGTCAAGCAGACTCCCTGCTGAGTTGCCCCCACCTCAATCCCAGAACCCTGAGAATCATGACCTGAGCGAAAGGCACAGGCTTAACCAACTGAGTCACCCAGGAGCCCCCAGAAAGCTGTGTTTAATTGAAAAAGAAGGGTATTTGATTATTAATAAACCAATTACATGGTTTATGGAAAATAACTTTTTTTTTAACCTTCCCAGAAAGAGCCCACAGGACACAAATCATGGTCCATTTTTGCAAAGATAAAAAATTCAGTCTGATTAAGGGGGCGTATCCATGACCCTTGGGAACTATACAATATAGAATATTCCTTTTCCAACTGGAGTAAACCCAGACTCCTTCACGTTGGCCTAGGACACAGGGGTGGGGGAAGAACGTCCTCAGACCCTACATTTTGAGGCGGGAGGATGCACCCAGACCCACGCCACCAAAGGCGCTGGGGAAGAGCTAGGTGGAAGGATTCCCCTGGACTCTGGAGAGCAAGGCAGAGGGATGTGCCAACACTCAGAACTGAGGTGGACACAGCAAAGGTCAGGGAGTGAGGCTGCAAGGATGCATCAAGAAGAGGCTGCACTGGTGCTGGGGAGAAGCTGAGAGAGTTGTCACCACCTGCAGAGCTCTGCCCACTGTCCCATCTGCTGGCCCAGCAGCTTCAAATCCACACTCGCATCACTGCACAAGGAGGAGGCTAAGAAAGGCGCTGGCCGGGCGGGGTCATAAATGGTATTGGGTGGAGTGTGGACGAGTGTTTCCTAGGAAAAGTATAGCTTTACACTTGTGTTCATACAGATTTCAGTAACTTGTTGAAGACTCTATTCCTTTTTACCCCCTATGAGTAGGATCCAATTTTTAAAATCATTGTCATAAAAGAAACTATTGGTATTATGAAATAATGGTAACCAGATACATGCTCAGTATATGTAATTCAGTAAAAAGATGTTCCTGTAATATTATACCTATATCTCCCTAATTTGGTTAAGAAAAAATCAACAAGATACTTATAAGATTTAAGCAGGATCATCTCTGGGAAATGTGTTTTGCTTGATAACCATTTTCTTATGTTGCACTATGTGTACTTTTGTATTTTACATATTTTTGAAATTTACTTTTTTTTCTTCCATTCCTGGGATAAACTCTGTTGGTCACAGATACTTTCCTTTACAGTGCCCTTGTGCTCTATATTCAAGTGTGTTATTAACATTTCACAACCTTATTCCCAAGAGATACTTGTATCTTGACTTCTCTGGGCAGCTTGAAACAAACAAACAACAACAACAAAACCTAAAAAAAAAAAAAAAAAAAGGCTCATTGATGGAGATAGAATCCCCCTTTTTTTTGTATTCCAAAAATTTGAAAAACATAGAAAATAGAAAATGGTAAAATAAACATCCATATATAGCCAGCCATGCCCTTGATTTAAGAAAACTTACTTAACCTTTTGTGATATTTGCTTGGTTTTTGCTGAAATTGCCTAAAATAAATTAACAATGATAATTTCAGTGCTAAATGTGGCACTATCCATATCTTTATAAAATCAATAAATTTTCCAATATAATTCCACTTAACAACTGTAAAAATGTACATTAATATTCCTAACTGCCAGTCCACATTCAAATTTCCCAAATTGTTCCCAATGTCCTTGGCAATAGTTGTTTTTCCCATTGGGGTTTGATGGAGGACCACACCTTGTATTTCTCAGTTAAGTTCAAATTTAACCACTAACACATAGTCCCTAACAATAGGGACTGAGAGAACTTGGGCAGGAGAGACTATGGAGGACATCTTCCAACCATCTAATAAGGAAGAAACTGCAAAGTAACATCAAGGTGTGGAGGCATATGGAAAATGTGATCTTGAATCTGGCTGGCTCATCCTGCAAGATGGTTCTGCCTGTGAACTTCTGAGAGGAGTGAGCTTGTGACCCAGAGGGCAGGAGCGGGAAGTCTTAGGGACCTCCCAGTTTCCCAGGTGCAGGTAGGGCAAAGGCCATGTCAGGAGCAGGTGCTCAATGCAGGCCAGAAAGTGCGAGGAGCTTGTGTCTGGATCCACCTGCAGCACAACCTGAGAAAAGCCCCTGTTGGTGGCAGGAAGGGAAAGTGAATTTTTTTTAAATTATTTTTATTAACATATAATGTATTATTTTCCCCAGGGTACAGGTCTTTGAATCATCAGGCTTGCACATTTCACAGCACTCACCACAGCACATACCCTCCCCAATGTCCATCACCCAGCCACCCTATCCCTACCCTCCCACCCCCCAGCAACCCTCAGTTTGTTTTGTGAGATTAAGAGTCTCTTATGGTTTGTCTCCCTCCAGATCCTATCTTGTTTCATTTTTTCCTTTCCTATTCCCCAAGCCCCCCACCCTGCCTCTCAAATTCCTCATATCAGAGAGATCATATGATAATTGTCTTTCTCTGATCGACTTATTTCGCTCAGCGTAATACCCTCTAGTTCCATCCACGTCATTGCAAATGGCATGATTTCATTTCTTTTGATGGCTGCATAGTATTCCATTGTACATATACCACATCTTCTTTATCCATTCATCTGTGGATGGACATCTAAGTTCTTTCCATAGTTTAGCTGTTGTGGACATTGCTGTTATAAACATTGGGGTGCACATGCCCCTTCAGATCACTACGTTTGTATCTTTAGGGTAAATGCCCACTAGTGTGATTGCTGAGTTGTAGGGTAGGGAAAGCGCATTTATATTACAGACTGTGAGCATGCCAGAAAGCAGTAGTGGTAGGTCTGTGGTGGAACCTAAGTTCTGGAGCCAGAAAGACCCAGTAAATTCCAGCTATTACCTGAAAGCAAGGGCTAGAAAAGTAAACTGGGTTAAGAGGTTTCTCAGCTGACAATGAGGATATTAATAATGATTGCTCCATGGTGTTGTTTTGAAAGTGGTTAGATAAATCTAAATTGTAAATTAAATAGACTAGTTCAGGATATTAAGCCCTGAGTAAGTGACAACTATTGTTATATTTAGAAGACACATTGTTCCTTTTATTGGGTTACTTATGTAAATCTCACAACCACTCTAACCATTCTACAATGTTGGAATAACCATTTGCATTAAAAATAACAGCCGAAGCTCAGGTTGGTGGAGTGATGTGCCCAGGTAACAAGCTAGCAGTGAGTGAGTTTGGACTCAAGGGCAGGTGTGCTTTACTTCCAACCTCTGGCTTTGTGTAACTATCACTCTTGCTTAAAACCAGCACTGTAACCTTCAGAACACCTAAAAGAGTGACCTGTCCCCAAATCACCAAGGATATAATGGGAAGTGAATGTAGATAGAATCTACCATGTGTCAAGTGTATTCTGGGATTTCTGGGTTCTCCTTAGATCCCTTGAGTCAAACAGAACCTCCTAGCCCCCTGATGCACTGGCAGGCTATATTTTTAGTCTGGGATTATAGTAACTTCCAAGAGGGTCAGCTTTGTGGCTTTAAAATTGGTTCCCTGGGGCCCAGGCCCCAGTTTCTGGGAAATTTCATTTTAAAGCAAAGCACCTTTTATGAAGCAGAAAGCAAGGGAATTCTAGATAGGAATGTCTTCCCTGGAAGAGAGCACCCCTTTACCTTAGGCCTCTCTCCAGAGTTTCAGAGCAAAGACAGAAGAGCCCACAAAGGTCTGCACAGCCAGAAGCAGTTCCTGATCCCCCATCAAGAATGAGCCAGACTCGGTGATGCCGCAATATTCAGAAGCCACAATACAGTGTGACAATGGGGACTCTGGGCTAGCCTTGAGAAGAGCAAGGTAAGCTGGGGTGACCTGGGAGTAGTTTTCTCAGGAAAGGCAACTTCATTGGACAGTCATGAGGGTAAGGTCTGGGAATACCCTTAACCAGGAAGAGGAAAGAAATTCTATATCCACTTTCCCTAAATGGCCCCATGCTTTACAGATGCATGTGATCTGTAAAGTGATCACTGCAGGTGATACTAGTTATGTTTCCTTACCTCATGGAATTTCACAGTGATGGTTCATAAAGAGTTTCCATGCTCATCTACTTCTGACACACTTAAAACTTTAGAGAAATTGGACCTGAAATTGTCGGTGAAATGTCCAGAGCCACCTATGATAGATCTTCAAATCAAAGATGGTGCCATTCATTTGGTTTCAGGTCCATTTCTCAGTTGGCTTATTCTTATTGAAGAGTAGGGATCTTTTGTATGGCTATTCCACAGTTGATTTATCTGTTCACCAATTGATTACATATTTGGAATATTTCCAGCCATAAATATTTATATGCAGGCTTCTATGTGTTGACATATGTCTTCATCCTCTTGAGTTAATGCAAAGGAATGAATGGGATTGCTCAATCTCATAATAAGTGTATATTTAACTTAATAAGAAACTGTCAAACTTTTGCAAAGTGGCTGTCCCAGTTTTCATTTCTATTATTAGCTTGTGTGAACATTCTAATTGCTCTGCATCTTCACCAGCATTTAGTGATAAGAGGTTTTTTTATTTGAGCCATTATATTAGTTTACAATGGTATCTCATTTTAGTTTTAATTTGATTTTCCTAATGTCTAATAATGATTATGTTTTTGTATGTTTTGTATGTTTTCTGTTTCCTTTTTAAAAATTTTCTTTATTTGAGAGAGAGAGAAAGAGTGGGAGGAAACGAAGAGGGAGAGGGACAAGCAGACTCTGTGGTGAGCAGAGTCTAACATGGGGCTTGATCTCACAACCCCAAGATCATGAACTAAACCAAAATCAAGAGTCAGGCTGATGAGGGAGCAGGAGGCTGGCTGAGGACAAAGCAAAAGCTGGCACCTTGCACCCCCTCTCCACCGACTCCCCTCGGTAATATGTGTGACATTCCTCAGGCACCCCTGGCTGCCCTAAAGGAAAAGCAAACTTGCAGAGATCACAGTCCTGCAAGACAGGAGTCTCCCTTGGTTTACCAATGTCCTAGAGATTTACAACAAAGAAACTATCTAACAGTAGCACAATTTCCAGAGGCAAATAACTCAGTTCCTCAAGCCCTAAATAAAGTTAAATTTCTTCTAAACCCAAATCTCACTAACAAGGACATTTGATAGGAGAAATGTGAAACTTTATCCCTAGATCTCCAAGATAGTGTCAAGAATCATTCCCAAGCCTATGGCCCACTGATATACATCTAAAGGGTCTCACAAGAAGATTTTTACTACTAGTAATAAATAACCTTTCTCCCAACAATAGCTAGCCCTTCAAGGTCCTGGAGACTTTGCTTCCAAAATTCCTTAGAGACTAACATCACCCCCTTTGTCCTCACCTACCCAACTCCTGCATATATAATCAGCCACTCCTCAGGATAACGGGGCAGCATCTCCGTCTACCCACGGGTCCTGTCCCCGTGCTCTAATAAACCACCTTTTTGCACCAAAGACGTCTTAAGAATTCTTTCTTAGCCATCAGCTCTGAACCTCACCCCACCGAACCTCACCTAGGTTCAAGAATTTCATCAAGGCCATCAATCAAACGAGTCACCCAGATGCCTTCATCTGTTCCTTTTTGATGAAGTATCTGTTTGATCTTTATCCCATTTAAAAATTTTGTTTTTCACCTGGAAAAAAAAAAGTTATTTTTACTGATTTGAAGAGCTATATATATTTTATAAAAATTTTTCCTAAGATAAATGATTTGTAGATATTTTCCCTCAACTTAGGTTTTTTTCATATTCTTAACAGTGTTTTTCAAAGAGCTGAGGTTTCTACCTTAAGAAGCTAGAAAAATCTCAAATACACCTAAAGGAACCAAAAAACCTAAAACAAAATTTAAAAAAACCACAACACACACACACACACACACACACACACACACAAACACACACACAAACCAAAAAATGAAGACTGAAGCCAGCAGTAGGAAGGGAGTAATAAAGATTAGAGCAGAAATAAATGATATAGAAACAAACAAACAACAAGCAGTAGAACAGATCAATGAAACCAGGAGCTAGTTCTTTGAAAAAAATTAATAAAATTTATAAACCCCTAGTCAGAATGACCAAAAAGAAAAGAAAGGGGAGGAGTTAAGATGGCAGAGGAGTCGAGGGATCCAAGCTTGCCTCATGCCTCAAACACAGCTAGATAAATAACAAGTCATTTTGAATAGCCAATAAATTGATTTGAGGACTGAGAGAGCAAAACTGCACAATTAGGAGTTGAAAAACCGTCACATCACAGAAGGTAGGAGCTGTGGAGGGTTGATTTGGTGGAGAGAAGAACTGCGGGTGCTGCAAAGGGAAAGGAACCCTGATCACAGAGAGGGGAGCAGGAGAAAAAGAGAGAGAGAGAGAGAGAATCACTGTGCAGGGGATTGTACAAGAAAAACTCTTCCCCAAAACCATTGACTGGGAAAAGGAGAAGGGTTAAACTGCAAATTTGGGGGGTTTTTTAAATTGGAAGTTTTTTATAAGCAGTGGAGTGCAAAATCTGAAGTTTGGAGGTCCCTGCCATCACCAGGGTCGAGTCTGGCAGGCTTGGTGGTGCTCTGGTGGGAAAGGAGGGTGGAGACACAGGAGAGGGCAGCATGGTCTGAGGATCCCCTCGGTCACATGGGGAGAAACAGGGAACAAAAGACCCCACAGGAGCCGTTGGGCTGCCCTTACCCTAGCACAGGAACAAAGACACCCCCTGGGGGCTTCAAGACTTGGTGCTGGCTTTTTGCTGCCCTTTACCATAAACTCATAAACTCCAAACCACTGCTTGATTGCCCAATTGATTTCTTTCTTTCTTTTCTTCTTTTCTTTTCTCTTTTCTCTATTTTAAAGAAAGGCAGACTGCCACATGCAGCCCCTCATTTGAATGTGTCTGGAGTCTTGGAAGCTTGACTACCATACATTTTCCTACAAATGGGCCTTGAGAGCTTGTTTGGAGGTTCTAGCAGCACAACTACTCCTATACACTTAAAAAAAGAACCAGAGGAGGAAGTCGTCATCGTCAACAGAGTATGCAGCTTAAGGAGACATGGGCATGGAGTGGTGAGGGAGGAAGAGGACATCCACCTAGCCAGCCATATCAGCCAAATCAACCCTGGCAATCAATGCAGTGACAGATTTCGCAGCCAGATCATCCTCATATCTGCCCAATCGATTTCTGAGACACGCTGGCAAATGGCAAAAGCATGGCAAGACCCTCCCCCAGATGATCAGTGTGGGTCCCATCTCATGGATCTCTAAAATTTGGAGTTTTGAAACCTAGCACCTACCTGAGATAAAACACAGGACTACTCTGCTGCCTGGCAGGTGGACAGCTCAGACAGGGAGAAGTCAGGGATCTAGTGGAAAGTGGAGATGCAAGAAAGGTGAGTGTTTGCTATTCTATGAGGGCATCCTAAAGACTGGCGAGAGCAAATTCCCACCCTCAGGGACAAAAGAGCAGGCAATGTAATTTCCCCCCTTCCCATCAGCACTGGCCAACTTTACTGAGCAAAACAGGGCCCCTCGTGGAGGCCGAAGACACTTACACCAACCTTCACCCCCTGCACCCTTCAGGTGCATCTCCACTAGGGCAAGTCTACCTGAGAATCAGCTCAGCAGTCCCCAGCCCCAGAACACCAGTGCAAACCATTCACTGATCACAGTGTGCTGCAAATCTTCAGCCCCAGGAGATATAGGATCTAATTTCCTCTTTATTACTATTTCTTTTTTTACTATTACTATTATTTTATTATTACTATTACTATTTACTATTACTATTACTATTTCCTTTTTTCTCCTTTTTTGTAATATAGACATTATTCTCAGGAGCAGGAATACAACAGACCTTCCTAACAATCACACACAAGAAACAGTGACTCAAACAAAATGACAAAATGAAAGAATTCACTGCAAAAGAAAAAACAGGAAGAAGTCATAGGCAGGGATTTAACCAATACAGATATAGTGAGATATCTGAACCAGAATTTTAAACAGAAATCATGGGAATACTAGCTGGGCTTGAGAAAAACACAGAAGACACTAGAGAATCCCTTACTGAAGAGATAAGAGAAAATCTAGTCAGGATGAAGTTAAAATTTCTTATAACCAAGATACAAAACTAAATGCAGGAGGAAGGATGAAGCAGAGGAACAAATCAGTGATGTAGAAGATAAAATTATGGAAAATAATGAAGCTGAAAAAAAGAGGGAAAGAAAGGTACTGGATCATGAATATAAATCTAGGAAATTCAGTGACTCCTTAAACATAATAACATTTGTATCATGTCTTGGAAGTGGAAGAAAGGGAAAAGGGAGCAAAAAGTTTATTTGAGCAAATTATAGCTAAAAACTTCCCTAATCTGTGGAAGGAAACAGATATCAAAATCCAAGAACCACAGACAACTCCCATTAAATTAAAAAAAAAAAAAATCCAGACATCACCAGGACATGTCATAGTCAAATTCATAGAGTCAAGGAAAGAATCCTGAAATCAGCAAGGGAAAAAGAGTCCTTAACCAACAAGGGAAGACAGATCAGGTTCACAGCAGATCTGTCCAGAAAACTTGGCAGGCCAGAAAAAAAGGGGCATGGTATATGCAACATGCTGAATAGAAAAAATATGCAGCCAAGAATATTTTATCCAGCAAGGCTGTCATTCCGAATAGAAGGAGAAATAATTTGCCAGATAAACAAAAACCAAAGGAGTCTGTGATCACTAAACCAGTTCTGCAAGCAATATTAAAGGGGCTCTGTATGGGGGGAAATGACCAAAAATAACAAAGACTAGAAAGGAACAGAGAACATCACAAAAAACAGCAACTTTATAGGTAACACAATGGCACTAAATTCATATCTTTCTATAATCACTTTGAATGTAAATGGACTAAGTGTTCCAATCAAGAGAAATAGGGTATCAGAATAGACAAAAAGCATGAGACCCATCTATATGCTGCCTACAAGAGACTCATTTTAGTCCTATAGACATTTCCTGATTGAAAGTGAGAAGATGAAGAACCATCTGTCATGTCACTGAACAATAAAGGAAAGCTGGAGTAACCATACCTATATCAGACAAACTAAATTTTAAACCAAAGACTGTAACAAGAAATGAAGAAGGACATTATATCATAGATAAGTCATCTACCCATTAAGATGATCTAACAATTGCAAACACTTATGCCACCAACTTGGGAGCATCCAACATACAATTCAATTTTTAACAAATATGAGGAAACTCATTGATAATAATACAGTAACAGTAGTCGTGAGACTTTAACACCCCACTTACAGCAATGGACAGATCATCCAGAAATAAAATCAACAAGGAAAAATAGCTTTAAATGACACATTGGACCCAATGGACTTAAGAGATATATTCAGAACATTTCATCTTAAAACAGCAGAATATACATTCTTCTCAAGTGCACATGGAACATTCTCCAGAATGTCATATACTGGATCACAAATCAGCCATTATCAAGAACAAAAAGAGTGAGATCTTACCATGCATATTTTCAGACCACAATGTTATGAAACTTGAAGTCAACTACAAGAAAAAATTTGGAAAGACCACAAAAACATGGAGGTTAAAGAACATCCTACTAATGAATGAATTGGTTAACTGGGAAATTGAAGAAGAATTTTTTTTAAAAAATACATGGAAGCAAATGAAAATGAAAACATGACACTCCAAACTTTGAGATGCAGCAAAGGCAGTCCTAAGAGAGAAATATATTGCAATACAGGTCTACCTTAAAAAACAAAAACAAAACAAAACAAGAAAAATCTCAAATATACAACCTAAGCTTACACTTAAAGGAGCTAGAAAAGGAGCAATAAATAAAGTCTAAATCCAGCAGAAGAAAGAAAATAATAAAGATTAGGACAGAAATAAAATGACATAGGAACAACAACAACAATAAAAACCAAAAACAAACAAGTAGAACAGATCAACAAAACTAAGAGCTGGTTCTTGGAAAGAATTAATAAAATTAATAAACCCCCAGCCACACTTACCAAAAAGAAAATAGAAAGGGCCCAAACAGATAAAATCACGAATGAAAGAAGAGAGAACACAACCAACACCACAGAAATATAAATAAGTATAAGAGAATATTATGAAAAATTAAATGCCAACAAACTGGGCAATCTGGAAGAAATTGACAAATTCCTAGAAACATACAAACTACCAAAACTGAAACAGGAAGAGAAAGAGAAGCTGAACAGACCCAAAACTAGCAAAGAAATTGGATCAGTAATCAAAAATCTCCCAAGAGAAAAAGTCCAGGGCCAGATGGCTTCACAGGGGATTTCTACCAGACATTTAAAGAAGAGTTAGTATCTATTCTTCTCAAACTATTCTAAAAAAATACAAATGGAAGGAAAACTTCTAAACTCATTCTAAAGGCCAGCATTAAGTTGATCCCAAAGCCAAGGACTTACTAAAAAGGAGAATTACAGGCCAATATTCCTGATGAAATTGGGTGCAAAAATTCTCAACAGAAAAGTGAGTCCAATAGTACGTTAAAAAAATTACTCCCCATTATCAAGTGGTATTTATTCCTGGGCTGCAGGCCAGGAATTCACAAATCCATTAACATAATACACCACATCAATAAAAGAAAAGATAAGAACCATATGATTCTCTCAATAGATCCACTTGAGAAAATACAGCATCCATTCTTGATTAAAAACCCTCAGCAGGGCGCCTCGGTGGCTCAGTGGGTTAAAGCCTCTGCCTTCGGCTCAGGTCATGATCCCAGGGTTCTGGGATCGATCCCTGCGTCGCATTGGGCTCTCTGCTCAGCAGGGAACCTGCTTCCCTTCCTCTGCCTGCCTTTCTGCCTACTTGTGATCTCTGTCTTTCAAATAAATAAATAAAATCTTAAAAAAAAAATCTATTAAAAAAAAACCTCAGCAAAGTAGGAATAGATGGAACATATCTCAACATCATAAAGGCCATATACTAAAGACCCACAGCTAATATCATCCTCAATGAGGAAAATGAGAGCTTTTCCTCTGTAGTCAGGATCAAGACAGAGATGTCCACTCTCACCATTGTTATTTAACAGAGTACTGCAAGTCTTAGCCTCAGCAATCAGACAGCACAAAGAAATAAAAGACATCCAAATTGGCAAGGAAGAAGTCAAACTTTCACTATTTGCAGATGACATAATATTCTATGTAGAAAACCCAAAAGAATTCACCAAAAAATTGCTAGAACTCATATAACTCACAAAGTGGCAGGATATGAAATCAATGTATAGAAATCTGTTGCATTTCTATACACCAATAATGAAACAGCTGAAAAAGAAATCAAGGAATCAATCCCATTTACAACTGCACCAAAACCAATAAGACACCTAAGAATTAATTGAACCAAAGAGGTAAAAGGTCTGTACTCTGAAAACTGCAGAAAACTTATGAAAGAAATTGAAGAGGACACACATAAATGGGAAAAACTCCATGCTCATGGGTTGGAAGAAGAAAAAACATTGTTAAAATATCTATACTACTCAAAGCAGTCTACACATTTAATACAATTCCTATCAAAATACCACCAGAATTTTTCACAGAGCTAGAACAAACAATCCTAAAATTTGTGTGGAATCACAAAAACCCTGAATAGCCAAAGTAGTCCTGAAAAAGAAAAGAAAACTAGAAGCATCATGATTCCAGATATCAAGCTATATTACAAAGCTGTAGTCATCAGGACAGTATGGTACTGGCATAAAAATAGACACATAGATCAACAGAACAGAATGGAGAACCTAGAAATGGACCCAAGAACTATATGGTCAACTAATCTTGGACAAAACAGGAAAGAATATCTAATGGAAAAAAGACAGTCTCTTCAACAAATGGTGTTGGGAATACTGGGCAGCAACAGACAAAAGAATGAAACTGGACCACTTTCTTACACCGCACATAGACATAAATTCAAAATATATTAAAGAACTAAATGTGAGACATGAAACTTAAAATCCTAGAGAAGAACACAGGCAGTAACCTCTTTGACATTAGCTGTAGCAACATCTTTCCAGATATGTCTCCTGAGTCAAGGGAAACAAAAACAAAAATAAACTATTGAGACTTCATCAAAATAAAAATATTCTGCACAGCAAGGGAAACAATCAACAAAACTAAAAGACAACCTACAGAATAAGAAAAGATATTTGCAAATGACATATCTGATAAAGGGTTAGCACCCAAGATACATAAAGAACTTACACAACTCAATGCCCAAAAAACAAATAATCCAATTAAGAAATGGGCAGAACAACAGACACATGAAAAAGTGCTTCATGTCACTCGGCATCAGGGAAATACAAATAAAAACCACAATGAGATACCACCTCACATCAGTCAGAATGGCTAAAATTAACAAGTCAGGAAATGACAGATGTTGGTGAGGATGCAAGTTTCATTGGTGTGAATGCAAGCTGGTGCAGCCATTCTGGAAAACAGTATGGAGGTCCCTCAAAAAGTTGAAAATAGAGCTACCCTATGACCCAGTAATCACATTTCTGGGTATTTACCCTAAAGATACAAATATAGTGATCTGAAAGGGCATGTCCACCTGAATGTTTATAGCAACAATGTCCATAATAACCAAACTGGAAAGAACCTAGATGTCCATCCACAGAATGGATAAAGAAGATGTGGTGTGT
>NW_019154179.1:2309458-2334431 GCF_002288905.1 Enhydra lutris kenyoni | reverse complement strand
ACACACACACACACACACACACACACACACACACACACACACACACACAGGAATATTATTCTGCCATAAAAAAAGAATGAAATCTTTCCATTTGCAATGACATGGTTGGAACTAGGGAGTATTACGCTAAGTGAAATAATTCAGTCAGTGAAAGATAAATATCATATTATTTCCCTCAGATGTGGAATTTAAAGAAACAAAAGACCATAGGGAAAAAAGAGAGAGAGGGAAAACAAGAAACAAACTCTTAATTATAGAAAACAAACTGATGGTTACCACAGGGGAGGTGGGTGGGGTTATGGATGAAATATGTGATGGAGATTAAGGAGTGCAGTTGTTGTGATGAGCACCAGGTGTTGTAAGTAAGTGTTGAGCCACTAATTTGTACACCTAAAACTAATATTACACTATATTAACTAACTGGACTTCAAATAAAATCTTAAAGAAAAAAAGAACAGAGGTTTTAAATTTATCGATTTTGGTAGTCTTTAAAATATTTTTCTTTTATGAGTATGTTAGTCTACTCAGGCTGCCATAACAAAATAGTACAGACAAGGTAGGTTAAACAACAGAAGTCCAAGGACAAGATATGATCAATATTGGTTTCTGGTGTGACCTTTATTTCTGCCTTACAGAGGGCCTCCTTCTCACTGTGTCCTCACATAGCCTTTCCTCTGTGTACACACAGAAACAAAGAGAGTTCCCTGGTGCCTCTTCCTATTCTTATAAGGCCATGAGTTCAATCAGATCAGGACCCCACCTTTATTACCTCATTTAACCTTATTTACCTTCTTAAAGTCCCTAACTCCAAATACAGTCACATTGAGTGTTGGGGCTTCAGCATACATAGGCGACACAATTCAGTCCATAACAATGACTTATACTTTTTTTTGTCTTATCTAAGAAATATTTGGCTAATATGGTCACAAGCATTTCACTTTTTTTCTCTTATATATGTTTAAAAGTTATAGTACCATTTGTTGAGAAGTACATAGTTTCCCTATTGAATTGCCTTGGTACCTCTGTTAGGAATCATTTGAATACAAATATATGCTTCTGAAATGCAAATCTGGCTCTGAGTACGCTTTCCTTAAATGTATCTCTTTATTGATTCATCTTCACCAACTCCTGATGTTTCTTGTGTTCTTGATTTTTAATCATTCTGACAGGTGTGAGGTGCTATCTCATTTTAGTTTTGAACTGTTTCCAGCAGAGGACTTGGAGTTAGGGTGTGTGTATCCTACAGAGTGCTCATGATGAGTCATTGGTATATAGGAAATGATTATAGGAAGCCTGTTTATAATGACTTTGTCTTTAAAAAGATACCAAGTTTTATCAGTAGCATACTAATTGGTGGCATATGTACATATTTTAGAAATATATACAAATGAATTAGGGCATGAGAATAATATTTGTACTAATTGTATGATACCCCAGAGTATAAGACAGAGTTAGGACTTTAATAACATTTTATATTTTATTTATTTTATAATACTTTGTTTTAAACTCTCAACAGTAATCATTATATGAGTTTTTGAAGCTATTTGTCATGTTACCAGTTTCTAAACGCTTCAGACTGATCAGGAATGTGCTGTTACAGGCAGCACTGGCATTCCGGGATGTTACTGCAGAGTTCACTCGGGAAGGATGGAAGCACCTGGGCCCTGTACAGACATGTAATCCCAGAGAACTAAAGCCACTTCATCACAGTACGTGAGCAGACCTGGCCATGTCACTGCCTCAGGAATGCAATCCTGTTTGTTCATGATTGCTACATTTATCTTGTGTCATATCCTGTTCTATTTCTACTAGCTCGATTTTCTCCTGGTTAAAGATTATATGTGCCTTCTTCTTAGCATACTTTGTAATTTTTTTATTGGATGCTAGTTGTTGTGGATTTTACATTGTTGGGTCCTATATTTCTGGGGTTTTTAAATATTTTAGAGCTTTCTCTGGAATAAAATTAAGCTATTTGAAATTAGTTTGATCCTTTCAAGGTTTACTTTTAAGCTTTGTTGTTTTTTTTTATTCCGAGCACCTTCTAGTTTAGGGCTAATTTTACTCCTGTACCGATGTAGAATCTTTCAGGTTATTACACTAAATCCCCTGGTAAGATAACAAACTTCCCTTTTCTATGTATACTTTGGTGACTTTCCACTCTACTCCCTCCCAGCAGTTCTTTCTCCAACATTGAGTAGTTTTCTTACACGCATTCACAAGCCCATAGTCAGCCAAAGACTCACAGAGACCTTTCTGCTGATCTCATGGCTCTTGCTTAATACAGCTCTTTCCTCTCCAGTATTTTGTCTGGCAAATTCTAATTGTCTCAGCATTCTAAACTCTTAACACTGTCTCCTCAACTTACTGAGGCTACAAGGCTTTTTTTTGTTTGTTTCTTTTTACTATGCTGTAGCATAGAAAATTTTGAAACTCTGGTGAAACTGGTGTTCAGATAACTTGTTTCCTTTTTCCTAAGAGTTCCTGTCTTGCACTCCTATCTTCCCATTTTGTATGGTTTTCTACTTTTTTGATATGAGGAAGTAAAGTGGAAGTCCTTACCGCTTTTATAAAACCCAATGCACCTGGGCCATTTTTGGAATTTAATATTATTTAGTCCCGAGTTTTAGGGATTTAAGGAGATTCATTCTTTTGTCACATCTTCAAAAATGAGCACCTCAGATGAACATAATCAATATGCAGCTCCTGAAACTACAGTTTCCTTTGCAATCAAAATTACTGAAATCTATGCAGCTGATCCAAATCCTAAATATTTTTTCATTTATACAGTACTGTGTTAGAAAACCAGATGTGATCTTCAAATTGGAAGAAGGAGAAAATCTATGGTTATTAGAGGAAGAACCTCTAAAGGGGAGCCACTCAGATGAGTTATTGAGTACTAGCAGAAGGTATCCAAGAGAAATTAAATCCAAAGTGATCATTACAGATGGGAATTTTTAAAGTAAATTTTGGGAATTTACAAAGAAAAGATCCAATATAATATGAAAGGTGAATATGTAACATAACTAATACAATGTAAATATATTGATTTTCTGGTCTTTAAAAGCTGAGAGACCAGGTATATCATTTACAACTGACAAATCAAGTTATAGGTTGTATTTAATGGTAAAATGATAAAAACAGAAACATTTTAAACACTAAAATTGGGGATTAAAGGGTGGTTAGAAAGAGAAAAAAAACATTAATCTTATCATTGGTTCAGTAATATGGAATTATGATACTAAGTAAATAAAAATAAAATACACAAATTGTATATACATAAAATACATAAAGATAAAATACATACGAATGTACCTAGTAAAGCAAAACACAATATTCCTAATTACTAAAAGAAAAGTCAATGGAACAACAAAAACACAACTATTACTAAATTTTATTTTTACTTTTTTTATGGCATTACTCACCATAAAGTAAAACAAATAAATTTGCTACATCATCTAATGTAAAGTAATTACCTACTAAATGCTATTAGAGATTATATCCCCAAAATAATGTAGATATACCTCCCCAAATAATGTAGAAACTTTGAAATGTAAACTGATAAATTAGTAAGCCTATAAAAATACAGATAATTCGGGTTTACCTAGCTGCTATAGGTTGAATTCAGACAAAATAATATTAAATCAGAAAAAGATCAGTGTCTGGGTGACTCAGTCTGTTAAACATCTGCCTTCAGCTCAGGTCGTGATCCTGGGGTCCTGGGATTGAGCCCCTGTCGGGCTCCTGGCTGAACAGGGTGTCTGCTTCTCTGTCTACCCCTCACCCTGCTCATGTTTTCTCTCTTGTTCTCTCTCTCTCTCTCTCAAATAAATAAGATCTTTAAAAAAAAAAACAAAAAGAGCACTCAACTGATGTTTTTAAAAGTATTTTGAAGGGATAATAAAAGTTTTAAAGATCTGTGTATCAAATACATTATCAGGATCCATAAAACAAAAATTGTAAGAGATATAAGGAGAAAGGGAAACAAGTTAGATATAATAAACCTTAATGAACTCTCTGGTTTTATACCAAATACAGTAGAGAACAACTGAAGTTCTAACAAAGGTTGGCAAACGATAGTCCTTGAACCAAATCCAACCTGATACCTGTTTTTATAAATTAAGATTTTTGGAACTCAGCCACTTCAGTCCTTTTATGCACTGTCAGCCATTGCCTTTATAGTACAAAGGTATAGTTGTCTAATGATAGGACCGTATTGCCTACAAAGTCTAAAATATTTATTATCTGGCCTTTAAAAAAATGTTTGCTAATCCATACTCTAGAACAGTAGTTTTCAACAGAGGGTGATTTTACCCACCACAGGACATTTAGCAATGTCTGGAGACATTTTTGGTTGTCACAACTGAGAGATGATACTACTACTATTTCATGTAGAAGCTAGGGATGCTGCTAACTATCCTATAGTGCACAGGACAACCAGCATGACCACCACCATACACACACACCAACCAAGAGTCCTAAAAGTTAGTGGTGACAAATTTGAGAAAATCTACTCTAAAATATATACCTAGGATATTTAAAAAGTGAATCTAATAAGTATCTAGATTGTCTTTCAAACTGTGTACTCTAAAAATAAAGAATAAACTAATGCTGGTGATGCATTCAGAAAATATAAAAGTACATTGGAATGAAAAAATTTTCAATAAATTCCACAAAGTAGAAATATCTCAGTTCAATAAAACTAGAAAGTAAAAATAACATGAACAAAACTAAAATCTGATCATTTAAAAACCTTTAAATTAAATTAAATTAAAAATCTCTTTATTCAGATACTTAAGAACAATTGTGGAGTAGGAAACTCCAAGCTCTTGTTTCCCCATAGAACTACTGAGAAAAAAAAAAAAAAGCAAAAACAAAAAACAAGCAGACTGAACCAACTCTTGTCATAGCTGCAGAAAATAGCCAAAGGTTGTTGGTTTTGGTGTTTGGTTTTTTTTTTAGAATATTTTTTAGACTTATTTGTTTATTTTAGAGAGTGACCAGTCATGCAGTGGGAAAAGGCAGAGGGAGAGAGAAACTTTAGCAGACTCCACACTGAGCACACAGCCCAATACAGGCTCAATCCCATGACCCTGAGATCACTACCTGAGCCAAAACCAAGTCAGACACTCAACTGACTGTACCACCCAGATATCCCCCAAAATATTGAAGGTTTATAGGAATCAAGCAAATATCTGATCAGAAAAAAGCATCCTCAAACTAATAGGAAAGTTTTGTGACATTTCTACTCATCTTTTCCCTAACCCCTTTAGGGTTTTGGTATTGAAGCAGCAGCAGCCTTTTCAGTTCCTTTCCTTGAACCAGGGAGCAAAGCAGACTACTTGTAAGTTAGCATGCATACCTGTTTTAACTGGGCAGATAAAAGGCACTTATCTATTTCATATAACTTGAAACTTGGGCAGATAAGTGGTAGGCACTGCTGTTAATAACTACAAGACTCACAGATGTCTAAGGCAAGAGACCACAAGTGGAAATATGTAATAGTTCATTTAAGGTCTAGAGAAGCTAAAATGAGCTGTTTAAGAAATTAGGACATTCAGAAGAAGCCATGTGTACAAAGGAATTTAGAAAGCCACATGCATGCCCAGAAAGACCCATGAAAACTTTAAGCATTCACCTTAGGTTGATACCTAGGATCACAGCAAACTCATCTAAGTGTTGAAGGATTGCCCTAACTTAAAGCCAATTTGTGAAGCCTAGGGGAGTTCCTAGTATTCAAGGAAATCTTCATTAAAACATCTAAATAGAGGCATCTGTGTAGTTCAGTTGGTTGAGCATCCAACTCTTGGTTTCATCCCAGATTTTGATATCATGGGTTGTGGAATCAAACCCCACATAGGGCTTCACACTTGATGGGGAGTCTGCTTGAAGATTCTCTCCCTCTGCCCCTCCCTCTACTCTCCCTCTCTCTATCCTTCTCTCTCTAAAATAAATAAATCTTTTTTTTTAAGTAGCTAAACATGAACTAAAAGAATACAGACTTTAGTGATCACACACAGCAAAGAACAGTTTTTGCAAAAATAGGTGAAAAAGTCTCAAAAAATGTAGTACTGCAGTCTTCAACAATCAAAAAATAAACACCAAACCCTGAGGAATGGGGAGAATATGAATTCCAGAGTTTCCATGTTATAATGGTCAAATAAACAATTTCTGACATAACAATTACAGTGCATACAAAGAATCAGGGAAGCACAGCCCCTTCAGAGGAACAAAATAAATTGATAGAAACTGTCCCTGGGATGTCTAGACATTGGACTTACTAGACAAAACCTTTATATATATATTTTTAATTTTATTTTATCTTTTTCAGCGTTCCAAGATTCATTGTTTATGCACCATACCCAGTGCTGCATGCAATATGTGCCCTTCTTAGTACCCACAACCCAGTTCGCCTAATCCCCCATCCCCTCCCCTCCAAAACCCTCAGTTTGTTTCTCAGAGTCCACAGTCTCTCATGCTTCATCTCCCCCTCTGACTTCTCCCAATTCACTTTTCCTTTCCTTCTTCTAATGTCCTTCAAGTAATTCCTTATGCTCCACAAGTAAGTGAAACCATGTGATAATTGACTCTCTCTGCTTGACTTATTTCACTCAGCATAATTTCCTCCAGTCCCATCCATGTTGATACAAAAGTTGGGTATTCATCCTTTCTGACAGAGGCATAATATTCCATTCTATATATGGACCATATCTTCCTTATCCATTCGTCTATTGAAGGGCAACTTGGTTCTTTCCACAGTTCAGCAATTGTGGCCATTGCTGCTACGAACGCTGGTACCATCTACATAACATTGCTGCTATGTACATATGGTGAACTTGGACCCTTATCATATACCACATACAAAAATTAAATCAAAATAGATTGCAGAACTATAACTAAGATCTAAAACTATAAAACTCTTACAAGACAATATAGGGTAAAATCTTCATGACATTAAATTTGGCAATGATTTTTTGGGATATGACACCAAAAGCACAAACAACAAAAGAAAACAGATAAATTGGACTTCAAAATGTAAAACTTTTGTACATTATAAGACATAACCAATTGAGTGAAAAGGCAACTCACAGGATGGACAAAATATTTACAAACCATATATATGATAGGGATTCATATCCAGAATATATAGGAAACTTCTAAAATGTAACAACAACATAATCTGGTTGTAAAATGAACAAAGAACTTGAATAGACATTTCTCCAGAAAAGATAAACAAATAGAAAGTAGGCATGTGGAAAGATGTTCAACATCACTTAACATTAGAAAAATGCAAATTGAGAACACAGTGAGATATGACTTCACATCCATTAGGATGTCTTATTAAAAGAAAAAAAAAAAAGAGGTGCCTGGGTGGGCTCAGTTAAGTGTCTTCGGTTCAGGTCTTGATCTCACAGTCATGAGTTTGAACCCTGCACTGGGCTCCATGCTGTGCATGGAGCCTACGTTAAAAATAAAAAATAAAAGAATAAAAGAAAACACAAAAAAATGGAAAATAACAGTTGTTGTAAAGGATGTAGAGAAATCAGAACCTTGTGAATTGTTGGGAATGATAAATGGCACAGCTACAGTGGCAGACAGTTAGGTGGTTCCTCAGTAAAACACAGAATTGAATACCCAACTTTTGTATCAATGTGGATGGGACTGTAGGAGATTATGCTGAGTGAAATAAGTCAAGCAGAGAGAGTCAATTATCATATGGTTTCGCTTATTTGTGGAGCATAAGAATAACATGGAGGACATGGGGAGATGGAGAGGAGAAGGGAGTTGGGGGAAATTGGAGGGGTAGATGAAGCATGAGAGACTGTGGACTCTGAGTAACTAACTGAGGGTTTTGGAGGAGAGGGAGTGAGAGTTTGGGTGAGCCTGGTGGTGGGTTTTGTGGAGGGCACATATTGCAGGGAGCACTAGTTGTGGTGCATAAGCAATGAATTCTGGAACACTGAAAAGAAATTAAAAAAAAAAAAGTTAAGCATTCCTGGTGGTGGGTATTAAGGAGGGCACATATTATATGGAACACTGGGGATGTAATGAATCTTGGAACACTGAAAAAATAAAATTAAATTTTAAAAAGTTTTAAAAAAACATAGAATTATTTTATAATCCTGCATTCCACTCCTAGATATACACCCGAAAAAATGTGTAAGGGGCTCAAACTGATACTTGTATACCCAAGTTAATAGCAGTATTATTCACAGTAGCTGAAAGGTAGAATGAATTCAAATATCCACCAACACATAAATGAGTAAAGAAAATCTGGTACATGCATACAATGAAATTATATCTCATACAATGAAATTCTGACACATGCTAAAACATAGATGAACCTTGAAAGTGTTACACTAAATGAAATAAGTCAGGCACAAATCTGTGCCTTTTTAGACAAATACTGTGGGATTCCATGTATATGACATATTTAGAATATACAAATTCTTAGAGACAGAATGGAGCATAGACGTTATTGGGGGGGTGAGGAGAGGGAACAGAGAATTATTGTTTAATGAGTAAAGAGTTTCTGTTTGGTATGATAGTAATTTTCTAGACCAGATAGTGGTGATTGTTGCACAACAATATGAATGAACTTAATGTCATTGAATTGCACACTTAAATATGATTAAAATTTTCTGTTTTGTATATCTTATCACAATAAAAATGCTAAATGATAAAACCCTATTCTTTGAAATTACCAACCAAAAAAATTTTCAGAATATCCATCTAAGCATGTACAATTTGTATTAAAATCTTTAGGCTAAGCAGTGTTTAAAGGAAAATTTATAGTATCATACACTAATCTTTTTTAAGAGTATGATATTAAAGATGGCTTACTTTTCTCTAGTAGCTCCCTTAACTTGTTTATTAATTACAATAAGATGACACTTCACACTCAATAAGATGGCTACTATAAAAAATAATAATTAGTATTGACAGAGATGTGGAAAAGTTGGAATCCTTGTACACTGTTGATGGGAATGTAAAATGGTGCAGCTGTTATGAAAATGAGTATAGTCGGGGTGCCTGGGTGGCTCAGTGGGTTAAAGCCGCTGCCTTCGGCTCAGGTCATGATCCCAGGATCCTGGGATCGAGCCCCGCGTTGGGCTCTCTGCTCAGCAGGGAGCCTGCTTCCCTTCCTCTCTCTCTCTGCCTGCCTCTCTGCCTACTTGTGATCTCTGTCTGTCAAATAAATAAATAAAATCTTTAAAAAAAAAAAAAAAGAAAATGAGTATAGTCATTTCTCAAAAAATTAAAAGCAAAATTTTTATTGATCTAGCAATTCCAGCAATTGAGCCAGCAATTCCACTTCTGGGTATGTAGACAAAAGAATCAAAATCAGTGCCTCAAAGAAATATTTGTACACCCATGTTCATAGCAGCATTATTCACACACACACACACAAAATGAAAACAACTCATGTGTTTATGAATGGATAAACATAAATGGTATACAAATATAACAGAATGCTATTCAGCTTTAAAAAAGGATGGAAATCCTGGAGTGCCAGTTGGCTCAGTTGGAAGAGCACGAAACTCTTGATCTCAGGGTTGTAAGTTTGAGTCCCATGTTGGGTACAGAGATTACTTAAAAATAAAATCTTTGGGGAAAAAAGGAAGGAAATTCTAATATATGCTACAACACAGATGAACCTTGGGTACTTTATCCTAAGCAAAATAAGCCAGTCACAAAAAGGCAAATGTTGTATAATTCCAGTTATATTCATCAAATAGTCATATTCATAAAGATAGAAAGTATAATGGTGGTGGAAATGAGCTCAAGGAAGTGGGGTATGGTGGACTTGTGAAACAGTCATTTATCTACTGTGCATGAAATCAATGTAAAATTTTGTTTTCTGTAAAATATTTTATCACTCTTTTATCTATTGATAAAAATGCTCTGGGGTCAGGAGCATCTTAGATTTTTAGCACATATTTGATGTTGTTTAGGAATGTGTGTAGCACCAGCACAATAGTAGCCCGATTAAGAACTTTTATAATAAATATAAATGATAGTTCTAAATTTCCTTGGAACAGTATGAAATTTATGACTCTTTAGATTCTTACAAATAATAAAGACTATATATATTGAAAAGTAGATGGGAAACAGAGTTAAGAATTGGAAAGGCAATTTGTCTTTCTCTGATCAACTTATTTTGCTTAGCATTATACTCTAGCTCCATCCATATTGTTGTAAATGGCAAAACTTTATTCTTTTTTATGACTGAATAATATCCCTTTGTGGAGATATATATATATACATCTCACATCTTCTTTACACATTCATCTATCAATGGACAGTTAGGCTGCTTCCATACTTTGGCTGTTGCATAAATAATGCTGCTATAAACATAGGGGTGCATATATCCTTACAATTATTGTTTTTCTATTCTTTGGGAAATACCCAGTAGTTCAATTACTGGATCTATTTTTTGAGGAAATGCCATATTGTTTTGCACTGTGGCTGCATGGTTGGCATTCCTACCAACAGTGCAAGAGGGTTCTTTTTTCTCTACATGCCCACCAACACTTGTTTTTTCTTGTGGTTTTGATTTTAGCCATTCTGACATGTGTGAGGTGGTACCTCATTGTGGTTTTAATTTGCATTTTCCTCATGGTGAGTGATGTTTTTGGGGTGTTGAGTTTGATAAGTTCTTTGTAGATTTTGGATACTAAATCTTTATCAGATATGTTATTTGCAAATATATTCTCCCATACCATAGGCTGCCTTTTAGTTTCCTTTTTGCCTTCCCTGTGCAGAAGTTTTTTATCTTGATAAAGTTCCAATAGTTCATTTTTGCTTTTGTTTCTCCAGTAACATGTCTAGTAAGAGGTTTGGGTGACCAAGCTCAAAGACGTTGCTACCTGTGTTCCTAAGATTTGATGGTTTCTTGTCTCACATTCAGGTCTTCCATCCATTTTTAACTTATTATTATTTATGGTGTAAAAAAGTCCATTTCATTCTGCAAGTTGATGCTCAGTTTTCCCAACATCATTTCTTGAAGATATTGTCTTTTTTTCCATTGGATACTCTTTCCTGCATTGTTGAAGATTCGTTGACCATATACTTTTTGGGTCCATTTCTGGGTTCTCTATTCTGTTCCATTCTCTGTTTTTGTGCCAGTACCATAGTATTTTGATGACTACAGATTTGTACTATAACTTGAAATCCAGAATTGCTTCCAGTTTGGTTTTGTTTTTCAGAATTGGTTTGGCTATTTGGAGTCTTTTCAGTTCCATACAAAGTTTAGGACTGCTTGCTCCAGTTGTGTGAAAAAATGCTGGTGGTATTTTGGTAGGGATTGCTTTAAATGTGTTACATTGCTTTGTGTGGTATAGACATTTTAACAATATTCATTCTTCCAATCCATGAGCATGGAATGCTTTTCTATTTCTTTCTGTTCTCCTCAATATCTTTCATAAGTATTCTATGCTTTTCAGAGTACAGATCTTTTAGTTCTTTCAGTTAGATTTATTCCTAGGTAGCTTTTTTTTTTTTTTTTTAAATTCCTGGGGATCTTATTGTTTTTGGTGGATTTGTAAAAGGGATCAATACCTTGATTTCCTTTTCTGCTGTTTCATTACTGGTGTATAGAAATGCAACCCGTTTGTGCCCATTGATTTTATATCCTGCAACTTTGCCGAATTCCTGTATGAGTTCTAGCAAATTTTTAGGTGTAGTCTTTCAGGTTTTCTACATAGAGTATTATGTCATCTGCAAATAGTGAAAGTTTGACTTCTTCCTTGCCAATTTGGATGCTGTTTATTTCTTTTTGTTTTCTGATTGTAGAGGCAAAGACTTCCAGTATTATGTTTACTAACAATGGCTAGAATGGACATCCCTGCCTTTTTGCTGACCTTCGAGGAAAAGCTCTCAGGACTTCCCCATTGAGGATGATATTAGCTGTGGGTCTTTCATATATGGCCTTTATGATGTTGAGTTATGTTCCATCTATCCCTACTTTGTTGAGGGTTTTTATCAGGAAAGGGTGCTGTATTTTGTCAAGTGCGTTATATGCATCTAAGGAGAGGATCATACGGTTCTTATCCTTTCTTTTATTGATGTGCTGTATCACTTTGACTTATTTGTGAATACTGAACCAGTCCTGCAGCCCAGGAATAAATCCCTCTGATCAAGGGGAGCAATTCTTTTAAAGTACTGTTGGATTTGGTTTGGTAGTATTTTATTGAGAATTTTTTGCATCCATGTTCGTCAGGGATATTGGCCTGTAATTCTCCTTCTTAGTGGGTTTTTGGTTTTGGAGTCAAGGTAATGCTGGCTTCATAGAATGAGTTTGGAAGTTTTCCTTCCATTTCTACTTTTTGGAACAGTTTCAGAAGAATAGGTATTAACTCTTCTTTACATGTCTGGGAAAATTCCCCTGTGAAACCATGTGGCTCTGGACTTTTGTTTGTTGGGAGATTTTTGACTACTGATCCAATTTCGTTGGTGGTTATGTGCCTGTTCAAATTTTCTATTTCTTCCTGTTTCAGTTTTGGTGGTTTGTACGTTTCTGGGAATTTGTCCATTTCTTCCAGGTTGCCCAGTATGTTGGCATTTAATTTTTCATAGTATTCTCTTATAATTGTTTATATTTCTGTAGTGTTGGCTGTGATTTCTCCTCTTTCATTTGTGATTTTATCTACCCAGGTCCCTTCTCTTTTCTTTTTCATAAGTCTGTCTAGGGGGTTATTAATTTTATTCATTCTTTCCAAGTACCAGTCCTTAGTTTTGTTGATTGGTTCTACTCTGGTTGTTTGTTTGTTTGTTTGTTTGTGTATAATTGCCATATCTTTTCTAGCTCCTTTAGGTGTAAGGTTAGATTGTGTATTTGAGACTTTTCTTGGGTCTTGAGGTAGGCCCGTATTGCAGTATACTTCCCTCTTAGGACTGCCTTTGCTGCATCCCAAAGGTTTTGGGCTGTCTAGGTTTCATTTTCACTTGCTTTCATGTATTTTTTAAATTCTTCTTTAATTTTCTGTTTAACCCTTTCATTTTTGTGTGTGTGTGTGATTTTATTTATTTGAGAGAGTAAGAGAGCAAAAGAGCAGGGGGTAGGAAAAGATGGAGAGGGAAAAGCAGACTCCCCACTGAGCAGGGAGCCCAATGTAAGGCTCTATCCCAGGACTCCAGGATCATTGACTGGAGCTGAAGGTAGATGCTTAACCAACTGAGTCATGCAGGACTCCCCATTCAGATGTTCTTTAACCTCCATGTATTTGTGGTCTTTCCAATTTTTTTTCTTATAGTTCACTTCACGTTTCATAGCTTTGTGGTCTGATCATATGCATGGTATGATCTCAATCTTTTTGTACTTGTTGAGAGCTGATTTGTGACCTAGTGTGTGATCTATTTTGGAGAACGTTCCATGCACACTCGAGAAAAATGTGTATTCTCTTGTCTAAAGATGAAATGTTCTGAATATATCTGTTGAGTCCATCTGGCCCAGTATGTCATTCAAAGCCATTGTTTCCTTGTTGATTTCCTGTAGATGATCTGTCCATTGTTGTAAGTGGGGTGTTAAATTCCCAGTATTTACTGTTATTGTATTACCATTATTGTAAATCTGTTATTGTATTATTATCAATGAGATTCTTTATGTTTGCTAAAATATGATTGATATATTTGAGTGCTCCCAAATTAGGGCCACAAATACTTAAAATTGTTAGATCTTCTTTTTTTAAAGATTTTATTTATTTGTTTGACACAGAGAGAGACCACACGTAGTCAGAGAGGCAGACAGAGAGAAAGGGGGAAGTAGGCTCCCTGCTGCAGAGAGCCCGATGCAGGGCTCAATCCCAGGACCTTGAGATTCTCACTGAGCCACCCAGGTGCCCCAATTGTTAGATCTTCTTGATGGATAGACCCCTTCATTATAATATAATGTCCTTCTTCATCTCCTGTTACAGTTTTTGGATTAAAATACAGTTCATCTGATATAAGTATGGCTACATAGGCTTTTTCAAACATCTATTAGCATGATAGATGGTTCTCCATCTCCTCATTTTGAATCTGTAGATGTGATTAGATCTAAAATTTAGCATATAGATGAGTCTTTTTTTAATCCATTCTGAAAATCTTATGTCTTTTGATTGGAACATTTAATTTAGTCCCTTGATTATTGAAATATGTGAATTTTGTGCCATTGTGTTACCTGTAGAGTTGGTATTTTTGGTGATGTTCTCTGGTTCTAGTCTTTGTTGCTTTTGGTCTTCTCCCCTCTTGCCCCACTCAGAGTCTCCTTTAATATTTCTTGGAGGGGGTGCCTGGGTGCCTCAGTTGTTGGGTGCCTGCCTTCAGTTCAGGTCATGATCCCAGGGTCCTGAGATCAGGCCCCACATCAGGCTCCCTGCTCAGCGGGAGGCCTGCTTCTCCCTCTCCCACTCCCCCTGCTTTTATTTCCTCTGTTGCTGTGTGTGTGTGTGTGTGTGTGTGTGTGTGTGTGTGTGTATTAAATAAATAAATAAAATCTTTAAAAAAATATTTCTTGCAGGGATCCTTTAATATTTCTTTTAATGGTCACAAGCTCCTTTGGTTTTTGTTTTTCCAGGAAAGTTTGTTTCTCTCCTTCTATTCTAAATGACAGCCTTGCTCGATAGTGTTCTTGGCTTTATCTTTTTCCCATTCAGCACATTAAATGGGAAACTGGACATATCTACTGATATCCTAATTTGTTTCCCCTTGTAGGTTAAGGACTTTTTCCCTTGCTACTCTCAGGATCCTTTCTTTGTCTGTAGTTTTTGTGAATTTGCCTATGATATGTCTTGGTGATGGCCATCTTTTGTTGAATTAATGGGAGTTTTCTGTGGTTCTTGTTTTGATGTCTGTTTCATTCCCCAAATTAGGGAAATTTTCAGCTATAATTTGCTCAAATAACCTTTCTGTCCTCTTTTCTCTCTGTCTTCTTGGGAATTCTATGACACAAATGTTATTATGCGAAGGAGTCACTGAATTCAAGTCTTTGAATTTGATTTCACATTTGCGATCCATTACCTCTTTTTCCCTCTTCTTTTCAGCTTCATTATTTTCTATAATTTTATCTTCTGCATCACTGATTTGTTCTTCTGCTTCATCTATCCTCATTGTCATGGCAGCCAGCCAGGTTTGTATCCCAGATATAGCATTTTTAAATTCAACCTCACTAGTTTTTAGTTCTTTATGAAATTCTGTATTTTTTTACAGTGGCCTTAGGATATCATAAGCAAATAAGATAAGAAACAAGAAAAATTTAATTTAATTTAATTTAAACCATTTAAAAATTCCTCATGGATAATAAATCATGATTAAAAAGAGATGAAATAGTAAATACAAAGATACAGGGTTAAATTGTTGCATTGACTTCTACTTATATCATTAGTATTAAATTACATCTATTTACCTTGGCTTTATTTCCTCCCTTTTTCTAGCATCTTAAATGGATTAATGAGTTTAACACTTTGTTCTTTAAGTATTTTTCACTCACTGTTTCCTTAGGTAAATCTAAATATTTTTTTGGTCTGTTTTCATTGTCATTTAGTTCAATATACTTCTGACTTTCCATTATGATATCTTCTAGCACCCATGGTTATTTGAAAGGGTGTGGCTTAAATTTTAATATTTGGTGATTTCCTTAACATCTGATTATTATGGATTTTTAATTTTATGCTCAGACATTTGAATAGTTTTTATCTTTTACAATATACTGGAGTTTGTTTTTATGCTTCAGCTTAAGAATTAACATGGTGAACATTTCATTTGCACTTAAATGTAGTCAGCCATTTTGTGGTGAAACATTCTATTAATATCAATAAAGTCAAATTGAGTTATAGTATTAGCCAGCTGTTCTATATACTTACTGATTTTTTTAGTTATTTCATTAATTACTAATAGAATGCCATTAACACACCCAACTATGATATGTGATAATATATTTTTCATTTAGTTCTGAGAGATACTGATTTTATTTATTATGGAACTTTGTTATAGGTAAATACACAGTTTAAGTTGCTATGATTTTGATTAAATGACTTTTATAATTATAAAATGTTTCTCCTTTGCTTTGTCAATCTAAATTTTCTTGAAGTGTATTTTATTTGAATTTAACATAGCCACATTAACTTTCTTATGTTTAGTGTTTGCATGGCACTTCTTTTTTTCCACCCCTTTATTCATAACTGTGTCTATATTTAAATTATTTATGTTTAAGAGACTGTATGTGCAGATTTTGCTCTGTAAGCCAGTATTATTATCTCTGTATTTTATTTTGAGAACTCAGTTTACATGTATTTACAGTTGACCATGAACAACATGGGGGTTAGAGGTGCTGATTCCCCATGCAGTTGAAAATTCATATATAACTCTTGGCTCCTCAGAAGCCTAACTACTAAAACTTAACTACTAATAGCCTACTGTTGATCAGAAACCTTACCAATAATATAAAGGGGCAACTACACATATTTTGTATGTTGTATGTAATATATTCTATATTCTTAGAATAAACTAAGCTAGAGAAGTAACAATGTTATTGAGAAAATGATAAGGAAAAGAAAATACATTTACAGTACTGTACTGTATTTTCCAGTATCCTGAGTTTATATCATCTCTTTACAAAATCTCTTTATAAAATTACATCATCTCTTTATCTGTCAATAACTACATCAATATTGTCTTATCTGATACAAAACACTGTAGACTTTATACATATTACTAACACTAGACTAGCTTTTTAATTTCTCTAAGATTCATATTTTAAAACCCTGTACTTCCACCTTTTTTGCCATATCCACAATCTCTTTCATAATTTCTGTGATTAGCTTGGTTGTAAATCTTGTGAATCATGTACAACTTCTGGACACTGTTTTCTGTAGCAGGAATTTATTGTTTCAGGTTTTCATGGCTTTTTCTATAAAAACAGTGGCATCTTCAGTGGTGTAATCCTTTTTAGACTTTCATAATGTTCTCTCAATTGGGGTTCCTTCCATAGCATTGTTAATCTTTTCCATAGAATACCATGTGTATTGAATTTGAAAAGTCTTTATGATCCCCAGCTTTAGAGACTGAATTAGAGACATTGTGTTTGGGGGCAAATAGACTACTTCAAAATCACTGGTTTTTAAATTTGTGGATTTCTGTGTGGCCAGAGGCATTATACAATATCAAAAAAACTTTAAAAGCCAGCCTCTTACTGGCAGGGTACTTCCTCACTTCAGGGAAAAACACATTGATGGAACCAATCCAGAAAAAGGTTCAGGCCTTCTTCTTGTGCAACTAAAAGAATGGCAACTGTTATTTATCTTTTGTCTTCAAGGCTTCGAGTAGTCCTAATTATTGACCTGACTGTTTTTACACAAAACAATAGAGCTAGCCTATCTTTTCCTGCCTTAAGTCCTGGTGCTCATTTCTTTTCCTTACTAATAAATATCCTTTGTGGCATTACCCCCCCCCCCACCAAACCACAGAATAGGGCACCTTCATCTGCATTAAAAAACTGTTCAGACGGATATCCTTTCTTCTCAGTGTTTTTCTTAATGGCATCTGGAACTCATCTGCTGCCTTTTGGTCAACAGACATTTAGATAACAGACAGACTGTTATCTTGACATTTTTGAAGCTGAACTTCTTTCAAAAAGTATCAAACCATCTCTGTTGGCTTTAAACTCTCTAGCTTTGGATCCTTCATCTTCCTTTTGCTTTAAGTTGTTGTATAATATTTTTTTTTGAATCGTATTATAGTCTGTAGGTGTGACTTACAGCAATCCTGCACCTACATAAAAGCTACATTTCCAATACGAGATAAAAATGTATTTCACTCGGGGCACCTGGGTGGCTCAGTGGGTTAAGGCCTCTGCCTTTGGCTCAGGTCATGGTCTCAGGGTCCTGGGATCAAGCCCAGCATCAGGCTCTCTGCTCAGCGGGGAGCCTGCTTCCTCCTCTCTCTCTCTGCCTGCCTCTCTGACTACTTGTGATCTGTCTGTCAAATAAATAAATAAAGATCTTTAAGAAAAAAAAAAGTGTATTTCACTCACCCATGTTGTTGCAAATGGCAAGATTTCATTCTTCTTTATGTCTGAGTAATATTCCATTGTATGTATATGTGTGTGCATATATATATATATATATATATATGTATGTATTTATATATACACATACACATTTGTGTACATATATATACACACATATTTTTCTTCTTGAAAAAAGTTTTCATTTAAATTCCAGTTACTTAACATACAGTGTAATATTAGTTTCAAGTGTACAATATAGTGATTCATCACTTCCATACATCACCCTGTGCTCATCACAGCAGTATGCTCCTTAATCCCCATTACCTATTTAACTCCCCCCTACCACCACCAGACCTCCCCTCTGGTAACCCTCAGTTTGTTTTCTTTAGTCAAGAGTCTGTTTCTTGGTTTGCCTGCCTTTTTTCTTACCCCCCCCCATGTTTATTTGTTTGGTTTATTAAATTCCACATATGAGTGAAATCAGATGGCATCTCTCTCTTTCTGATTGACTTATTTCACTTAGCATAATACACTCTAGCTCCATCCATGTCATTGCAAATAACAAGATTTTATTGTGTTTTATGGCTGAGTAATAATATTCCATTGTATATATATATACTACATCTTCTTTACCCATTCATCAACCAGTGGGAACGTAAACTGTTTCCATAATTTAGCTATTGTAGATAATGCTGCTATAAACATGGGGTGCATGTATCCCTTTGAATTAGTGTTCTTGTATTCTCTGGGTAAATACTCAGTAGTGTGGTTGCTGGGTCATAAAGCAGTTCTATTTTTAACTTCTTGAGGAACTTTCATACTATTTTCCACAGTGGCAGCACCAGAGTATAATGCTAAGTGAAATAAGTCAGTCAGAGAAAGACAAATACCATGTGATTTCACACATATGTGGAATTTAAGGAACAAAACAAATAAGCAAAGGGGAAAAGGGAAAAAATGAGAGGGAGAGAGAGAGAGAAATAAAGAAATAGACTCTCGATTACAGAGAATAAACTGATGGATTCTGGAGAGGAGAGGAGTGGGAGAAGAGTTAAATAGATGATGGGGATTAAAGAGTGCACTTGTGATAAGCACTGGGTGATGTATGGAAGTATTGAATTACTATATTGTACACCTGAAACTAATATAACATTGTGTATTAACTAACTGGAATTAAAATTGAAAAAGAAAAAGAGAAAAAAAAACCTTCTGTAGAAGCACACACACACATACACACACATAAATATTTCACAAAAAGTGTGAGGATTTTGTGCCTGCTAGCATAGCTGCAGCAACAGCTTTGCAAGTATTCTTTTGTTTTCGACAGTGGCCTTCAAGCTGGATTTATCTATCTTGAAATGGCAGGCAACTGCAATGGCAGCCCTCAGTCTAGGGTAATAATAGATACGGTTCTTCATATCTATTATATTCTATATTGAAGCAATTCAACTTTTTCTTATAATGTCATGGACTTTGCTTCTTCTGAGCACTTCTTATGGGTCTCTTGGTGTTCTTTGAGGTTTATGGTATTGCACTAAACATAAAAATACACAAGAACTTGAAAATATCCATTTTTACTGAGATACACAATCTACTGGAGATGAACTGCTCAGGCAGAGATAATTATGAGAGTCACAAGGCATTTTAAGCAGATACTTGCAACACTTTAGCTCTTTGCAATAGCAAAAGAGGGTGGCTACAAAATTATTACTGTTGTACAGTATGTACTACAGTTAATTTTATGTGGCTATGATTTAATACTGCATCTTTATATTTGTTTACATTTCTCTCAGCTGCAAATAGTATCATCTATGGTCTAAGTGAATGAGCAAGTTTTGGTATTTTAAGCTTTATAACAGATTTTTCTGGTAGTAAAAGATAAAATAGATTATATCTACATATATTTCATGCATTTCTGACATACCTTTTTCTTATTTTTTCAATATTACTAGTCTACATGTTTCATCTCTCTTTTCAAATTATCACAAATCTCAAAAAAATTTGCAATATATTTATTGAAAAAATACATGTACAAGTTAACCTATGCAGTTCAAACATGTGTTGTTAAATGGCCAACTGCAGTGTAATTATTAACAGGGTTCAGTTTAAATCTATCATTTTGCTACCTGTTTTCTCGTCTTCCTATCTAATCATGTCCCATGAGGTCATGTCAGCTGAATTCTTTTGCTTTTTTCTGTAACATTTTGTTCTCAATTTTAAAAGTTTACAAAATATGGGATCTCAACCAATTATTTACATGTTACCAATATTATTCAAATTCCTCATGCATTTTGACAGTACTTGCACTGAAGCGGTCAAGAGCAAAACAGCACCACCTAGTGGAGATTAGAGCAGCATACACCAAGCGCCACCCTCCTGCAGTAGAAATGCGTTTCCTCTCATACAAGTTGGCTTCAGGATCAGCAGAGCAGGCCCCTTCCCCAGAAGACCAACACAAACAACTATCTGGTACCAGGTTTATTGATCATAGAGTCCTGCAGAGCTTCAGCTCTAGGGAAATAGGATCTAGCTTCCTTTTTACTTTTCTTCTTTATCTTTTACAGATATTATTATATATCATTTATTTTCTTATATTTTCCAATTCCTTTTTTAAATTTTTATTAATTTTTTAAATTTTTATTTATACATACTTTAGACATATTTTTT
Organism: Enhydra lutris kenyoni; assembly: GCF_002288905.1. Classification (NCBI taxonomy): domain Eukaryota; kingdom Metazoa; phylum Chordata; class Mammalia; order Carnivora; family Mustelidae; genus Enhydra; species Enhydra lutris. Next base: position 2,313,781 of record NW_019154179.1, on the reverse strand, counting down.
ACCTTTTTGTTTAATTTCATTTTGCTTTATTTATTTTTATTTTTTTATTTTGGGATCTAGATTGTTTTAACAAGCAGACCAAAACACACACAGGGGGGCGCCTGGCTGGCTCAGTGGGCTAAGCTGCTGCTTTCGGTTCTGGTCATGATCTCAGGGTCCGGGGATTGGGCCCTGCATCAGGCTCTTTGCTTAGCGGGGAGCCTGCTTCCTCCTCTCTCTCTGCCTCCCTCTCTGCCTACTTGTGATCTGTCTGTCAAATAAATAAATAAAATCTTAAAACACACACACACACACACAAACACAGGATATAGTTGTTGTTTTAGTCTTAGTTTTGTTTCGTTTTGTTTTTTCTTGGTTTTGTTTTCCTTTTTTTTTTTTTTTAAGATTATTTATTTATTTATTTGACAGTCAGAGATCACAAGTAGGCAGAGAGGCAGGCAGAGAGAGAGGAGGAAGCAGGCTCCCTGCCACGCAGAAAGCCTGATGCGGGGCTCAATCCCAGGAGCCTGGGATCATGACCTGAGCCAAAGGCAGAGGCTTTAACCCACTGAGCCACCCAGGCGCCCCTTTGTTTTCCTTTTTTTCTTTTTCTTTGTTTTTTTCTTTGGTTTGTTTGTTTTGTTTTTTCCTCTCTTCTTTTCTTTTCTGGACAAAATGAGGAGATAGAGGAATTCACCCTAAAAGAAAGAACATGAGGTAGAACTCATAGCCAGGGATTTAGTTGATACAGATATAAGTAAGATGTCTGAACTAGAATTTAAACAACTATTGTAAGGTACTAGCTGGGCTTGGAAGAAGCATAGAAGACAGTAGAGAACCCCTTACTGCAGAGATAAAAGAACTAAAATCTAGTCAGGTCAAAAATAAAAAATGCTATAACTGAGACGCAGGCCCAAGTGAAGGCCATAAAAAAATGAGTATAAATGAAGCAGAAGAGTGAATAAATGATATAGAAGATAAAATTATGGAATGTAGTGAAGCTGAAAAGAAGAGGGACAGAAAGGTAATGGACCATGAAGGTAGAATAAGGAACTCAGTGACTTATTAAATGTAATAACATTCATATCATAGAAGTCCCTGCAGATGAAGAGAGAAAGGGACAGAAGGTTTATTCAAACAAATTATAACTGCTTCTCTAACCTGAAGAAAGTCATAAACATCAAAACCCAAAAAAGCAAAGAGACCTCCCATTAAATTCAACAAAAGCCAACTATCACCATGGTATATGATAGTCAAATTCACAAAATACACAGACAAGGAAGAATCTTGAGAGCAGAAAGGCAAAAAAAGGTCTTTAACCTACAAGGGAAGACAGATCAGGTTCACAGTGGATCTGTCTACAGAGACTTGGCAAGCCAGAAGAGAGTGGAAGAAAATGTTCAACATGCTGAATTGGAAAAATATGTGACCAAGAATTCTTTATCCTGCATGGCTATCATTCAGAATAGAAAGAGATAAAGAGTTTCCCAGACTAACAAAAACTAAAGGAGTTCATGACCACTCAACCAGCCCTGCAAGAAATTTTAAGGGGTACTCCTTCAATGGAGAAAAAAAGACCAAAAGCAATAAAGACTGGAAAGGAACAGAGAACATCACAGAAACACCAACTCTGCAGGTAACACAATGGCACTAAATTCACATCCTTCAATAATCATTCTGAATGTAAATGGACTAAATGTTCCATAAAAAGACATAGGGTATCAAAATGGATAAAAAACGAAAAACCAAGATCCATTTATATGCTTCCTATAAGAGACCCACAGATTGAAAGTGAGGGAATGGAGAGCCATCTATCATGCTAATGGACATCCAGAGAAAGCCACAGTAACCATACTTACATCAGACAAACTAGATTTTAAACCAAAGACAATTCTATCATAATGAAGGGATCTCTCATCAAGAAGACCTAACAAATACTATAAATCTTGTACATCTTGATTCTTACCTAAATATTGTAAATCCAACTTGGGAGTACCCAAATATATCAATCAAATTACAACAAACATAAAGAATCTTATTGATAATAACACAATAATCATAGGGGATTTAACACCTCACTTACAGCAATGGATCATCTAAGCAGAAAATCAACAAGGAAACAATGGCTTTGAATGACATACTGGGCCAGATGGACTCAACAGATATATTCAGAACATTTCATCTTTAGACAAGAGAATACACATTTTTCTCGAGTGTGCATGGAACGTTCTCCAAAATAGATCACACACTAGGTCACAAATCAGCTCTCAACAAGTACAAAAAGATTGAGATCATACCATGCATATGATCAGACCACAAAGCTATGAAACGTGAAGTGAACTATAAGAAAAAAAATTGGAAAGACCACAAATACATGGAGGTTAAAGAACATCTGAATGGGGAGTCCTGCATGACTCAGTTGGTTAAGCATCTACCTTCAGCTCCAGTCAATGATCCTGGAGTCCTGGGATAGAGCCTTACATTGGGCTCCCTGCTCAGTGGGGAGTCTGCTTTTCCCTCTCCATCTTTTCCTACCCCCTGCTCTTTTGCTCTCTTACTCTCTCAAATAAATAAAATCACACACACACACAAAAATGAAAGGGTTAAACAGAAAATTAAAGAAGAATTTAAAAAATACATGAAAGCAAGTGAAAATGAAACCTAGACAGCCCAAAACCTTTGGGATGCAGCAAAGGCAGTCCTAAGAGGGAAGTATACTGCAATACGGGCCTACCTCAAGACCCAAGAAAAGTCTCAAATACACAATCTAACCTTACACCTAAAGGAGCTAGAAAAGATATGGCAATTATACACAAACAAACAAACAAACAAACAACCAGAGTAGAACCAATCAACAAAACTAAGGACTGGTACTTGGAAAGAATGAATAAAATTAATAACCCCCTAGACAGACTTATGAAAAAGAAAAGAGAAGGGACCTGGGTAGATAAAATCACAAATGAAAGAGGAGAAATCACAGCCAACACTACAGAAATATAAACAATTATAAGAGAATACTATGAAAAATTAAATGCCAACATACTGGGCAACCTGGAAGAAATGGACAAATTCCCAGAAACGTACAAACCACCAAAACTGAAACAGGAAGAAATAGAAAATTTGAACAGGCACATAACCACCAACGAAATTGGATCAGTAGTCAAAAATCTCCCAACAAACAAAAGTCCAGAGCCACATGGTTTCACAGGGGAATTTTCCCAGACATGTAAAGAAGAGTTAATACCTATTCTTCTGAAACTGTTCCAAAAAGTAGAAATGGAAGGAAAACTTCCAAACTCATTCTATGAAGCCAGCATTACCTTGACTCCAAAACCAAAAACCCACTAAGAAGGAGAATTACAGGCCAATATCCCTGACGAACATGGATGCAAAAAATTCTCAATAAAATACTACCAAACCAAATCCAACAGTACTTTAAAAGAATTGCTCCCCTTGATCAGAGGGATTTATTCCTGGGCTGCAGGACTGGTTCAGTATTCACAAATAAGTCAAAGTGATACAGCACATCAATAAAAGAAAGGATAAGAACCGTATGATCCTCTCCTTAGATGCATATAACGCACTTGACAAAATACAGCACCCTTTCCTGATAAAAACCCTCAACAAAGTAGGGATAGATGGAACATAACTCAACATCATAAAGGCCATATATGAAAGACCCACAGCTAATATCATCCTCAATGGGGAAGTCCTGAGAGCTTTTCCTCGAAGGTCAGCAAAAAGGCAGGGATGTCCATTCTAGCCATTGTTAGTAAACATAATACTGGAAGTCTTTGCCTCTACAATCAGAAAACAAAAAGAAATAAACAGCATCCAAATTGGCAAGGAAGAAGTCAAACTTTCACTATTTGCAGATGACATAATACTCTATGTAGAAAACCTGAAAGACTACACCTAAAAATTTGCTAGAACTCATACAGGAATTCGGCAAAGTTGCAGGATATAAAATCAATGGGCACAAACGGGTTGCATTTCTATACACCAGTAATGAAACAGCAGAAAAGGAAATCAAGGTATTGATCCCTTTTACAAATCCACCAAAAACAATAAGATCCCCAGGAATTTAAAAAAAAAAAAAAAAAGCTACCTAGGAATAAATCTAACTGAAAGAACTAAAAGATCTGTACTCTGAAAAGCATAGAATACTTATGAAAGATATTGAGGAGAACAGAAAGAAATAGAAAAGCATTCCATGCTCATGGATTGGAAGAATGAATATTGTTAAAATGTCTATACCACACAAAGCAATGTAACACATTTAAAGCAATCCCTACCAAAATACCACCAGCATTTTTTCACACAACTGGAGCAAGCAGTCCTAAA
>NW_019154179.1:2212160-2304458 GCF_002288905.1 Enhydra lutris kenyoni | reverse complement strand
ATATATATATATATATATATATGTATGTATTTATATATACACATACACATTTGTGTACATATATATACACACATATTTTTCTTCTTGAAAAAAGTTTTCATTTAAATTCCAGTTACTTAACATACAGTGTAATATTAGTTTCAAGTGTACAATATAGTGATTCATCACTTCCATACATCACCCTGTGCTCATCACAGCAGTATGCTCCTTAATCCCCATTACCTATTTAACTCCCCCCTACCACCACCAGACCTCCCCTCTGGTAACCCTCAGTTTGTTTTCTTTAGTCAAGAGTCTGTTTCTTGGTTTGCCTGCCTTTTTTCTTACCCCCCCCCATGTTTATTTGTTTGGTTTATTAAATTCCACATATGAGTGAAATCAGATGGCATCTCTCTCTTTCTGATTGACTTATTTCACTTAGCATAATACACTCTAGCTCCATCCATGTCATTGCAAATAACAAGATTTTATTGTGTTTTATGGCTGAGTAATAATATTCCATTGTATATATATATACTACATCTTCTTTACCCATTCATCAACCAGTGGGAACGTAAACTGTTTCCATAATTTAGCTATTGTAGATAATGCTGCTATAAACATGGGGTGCATGTATCCCTTTGAATTAGTGTTCTTGTATTCTCTGGGTAAATACTCAGTAGTGTGGTTGCTGGGTCATAAAGCAGTTCTATTTTTAACTTCTTGAGGAACTTTCATACTATTTTCCACAGTGGCAGCACCAGAGTATAATGCTAAGTGAAATAAGTCAGTCAGAGAAAGACAAATACCATGTGATTTCACACATATGTGGAATTTAAGGAACAAAACAAATAAGCAAAGGGGAAAAGGGAAAAAATGAGAGGGAGAGAGAGAGAGAAATAAAGAAATAGACTCTCGATTACAGAGAATAAACTGATGGATTCTGGAGAGGAGAGGAGTGGGAGAAGAGTTAAATAGATGATGGGGATTAAAGAGTGCACTTGTGATAAGCACTGGGTGATGTATGGAAGTATTGAATTACTATATTGTACACCTGAAACTAATATAACATTGTGTATTAACTAACTGGAATTAAAATTGAAAAAGAAAAAGAGAAAAAAAAACCTTCTGTAGAAGCACACACACACATACACACACATAAATATTTCACAAAAAGTGTGAGGATTTTGTGCCTGCTAGCATAGCTGCAGCAACAGCTTTGCAAGTATTCTTTTGTTTTCGACAGTGGCCTTCAAGCTGGATTTATCTATCTTGAAATGGCAGGCAACTGCAATGGCAGCCCTCAGTCTAGGGTAATAATAGATACGGTTCTTCATATCTATTATATTCTATATTGAAGCAATTCAACTTTTTCTTATAATGTCATGGACTTTGCTTCTTCTGAGCACTTCTTATGGGTCTCTTGGTGTTCTTTGAGGTTTATGGTATTGCACTAAACATAAAAATACACAAGAACTTGAAAATATCCATTTTTACTGAGATACACAATCTACTGGAGATGAACTGCTCAGGCAGAGATAATTATGAGAGTCACAAGGCATTTTAAGCAGATACTTGCAACACTTTAGCTCTTTGCAATAGCAAAAGAGGGTGGCTACAAAATTATTACTGTTGTACAGTATGTACTACAGTTAATTTTATGTGGCTATGATTTAATACTGCATCTTTATATTTGTTTACATTTCTCTCAGCTGCAAATAGTATCATCTATGGTCTAAGTGAATGAGCAAGTTTTGGTATTTTAAGCTTTATAACAGATTTTTCTGGTAGTAAAAGATAAAATAGATTATATCTACATATATTTCATGCATTTCTGACATACCTTTTTCTTATTTTTTCAATATTACTAGTCTACATGTTTCATCTCTCTTTTCAAATTATCACAAATCTCAAAAAAATTTGCAATATATTTATTGAAAAAATACATGTACAAGTTAACCTATGCAGTTCAAACATGTGTTGTTAAATGGCCAACTGCAGTGTAATTATTAACAGGGTTCAGTTTAAATCTATCATTTTGCTACCTGTTTTCTCGTCTTCCTATCTAATCATGTCCCATGAGGTCATGTCAGCTGAATTCTTTTGCTTTTTTCTGTAACATTTTGTTCTCAATTTTAAAAGTTTACAAAATATGGGATCTCAACCAATTATTTACATGTTACCAATATTATTCAAATTCCTCATGCATTTTGACAGTACTTGCACTGAAGCGGTCAAGAGCAAAACAGCACCACCTAGTGGAGATTAGAGCAGCATACACCAAGCGCCACCCTCCTGCAGTAGAAATGCGTTTCCTCTCATACAAGTTGGCTTCAGGATCAGCAGAGCAGGCCCCTTCCCCAGAAGACCAACACAAACAACTATCTGGTACCAGGTTTATTGATCATAGAGTCCTGCAGAGCTTCAGCTCTAGGGAAATAGGATCTAGCTTCCTTTTTACTTTTCTTCTTTATCTTTTACAGATATTATTATATATCATTTATTTTCTTATATTTTCCAATTCCTTTTTTAAATTTTTATTAATTTTTTAAATTTTTATTTATACATACTTTAGACATATTTTTTACCTTTTTGTTTAATTTCATTTTGCTTTATTTATTTTTATTTTTTTATTTTGGGATCTAGATTGTTTTAACAAGCAGACCAAAACACACACAGGGGGGCGCCTGGCTGGCTCAGTGGGCTAAGCTGCTGCTTTCGGTTCTGGTCATGATCTCAGGGTCCGGGGATTGGGCCCTGCATCAGGCTCTTTGCTTAGCGGGGAGCCTGCTTCCTCCTCTCTCTCTGCCTCCCTCTCTGCCTACTTGTGATCTGTCTGTCAAATAAATAAATAAAATCTTAAAACACACACACACACACACAAACACAGGATATAGTTGTTGTTTTAGTCTTAGTTTTGTTTCGTTTTGTTTTTTCTTGGTTTTGTTTTCCTTTTTTTTTTTTTTTAAGATTATTTATTTATTTATTTGACAGTCAGAGATCACAAGTAGGCAGAGAGGCAGGCAGAGAGAGAGGAGGAAGCAGGCTCCCTGCCACGCAGAAAGCCTGATGCGGGGCTCAATCCCAGGAGCCTGGGATCATGACCTGAGCCAAAGGCAGAGGCTTTAACCCACTGAGCCACCCAGGCGCCCCTTTGTTTTCCTTTTTTTCTTTTTCTTTGTTTTTTTCTTTGGTTTGTTTGTTTTGTTTTTTCCTCTCTTCTTTTCTTTTCTGGACAAAATGAGGAGATAGAGGAATTCACCCTAAAAGAAAGAACATGAGGTAGAACTCATAGCCAGGGATTTAGTTGATACAGATATAAGTAAGATGTCTGAACTAGAATTTAAACAACTATTGTAAGGTACTAGCTGGGCTTGGAAGAAGCATAGAAGACAGTAGAGAACCCCTTACTGCAGAGATAAAAGAACTAAAATCTAGTCAGGTCAAAAATAAAAAATGCTATAACTGAGACGCAGGCCCAAGTGAAGGCCATAAAAAAATGAGTATAAATGAAGCAGAAGAGTGAATAAATGATATAGAAGATAAAATTATGGAATGTAGTGAAGCTGAAAAGAAGAGGGACAGAAAGGTAATGGACCATGAAGGTAGAATAAGGAACTCAGTGACTTATTAAATGTAATAACATTCATATCATAGAAGTCCCTGCAGATGAAGAGAGAAAGGGACAGAAGGTTTATTCAAACAAATTATAACTGCTTCTCTAACCTGAAGAAAGTCATAAACATCAAAACCCAAAAAAGCAAAGAGACCTCCCATTAAATTCAACAAAAGCCAACTATCACCATGGTATATGATAGTCAAATTCACAAAATACACAGACAAGGAAGAATCTTGAGAGCAGAAAGGCAAAAAAAGGTCTTTAACCTACAAGGGAAGACAGATCAGGTTCACAGTGGATCTGTCTACAGAGACTTGGCAAGCCAGAAGAGAGTGGAAGAAAATGTTCAACATGCTGAATTGGAAAAATATGTGACCAAGAATTCTTTATCCTGCATGGCTATCATTCAGAATAGAAAGAGATAAAGAGTTTCCCAGACTAACAAAAACTAAAGGAGTTCATGACCACTCAACCAGCCCTGCAAGAAATTTTAAGGGGTACTCCTTCAATGGAGAAAAAAAGACCAAAAGCAATAAAGACTGGAAAGGAACAGAGAACATCACAGAAACACCAACTCTGCAGGTAACACAATGGCACTAAATTCACATCCTTCAATAATCATTCTGAATGTAAATGGACTAAATGTTCCATAAAAAGACATAGGGTATCAAAATGGATAAAAAACGAAAAACCAAGATCCATTTATATGCTTCCTATAAGAGACCCACAGATTGAAAGTGAGGGAATGGAGAGCCATCTATCATGCTAATGGACATCCAGAGAAAGCCACAGTAACCATACTTACATCAGACAAACTAGATTTTAAACCAAAGACAATTCTATCATAATGAAGGGATCTCTCATCAAGAAGACCTAACAAATACTATAAATCTTGTACATCTTGATTCTTACCTAAATATTGTAAATCCAACTTGGGAGTACCCAAATATATCAATCAAATTACAACAAACATAAAGAATCTTATTGATAATAACACAATAATCATAGGGGATTTAACACCTCACTTACAGCAATGGATCATCTAAGCAGAAAATCAACAAGGAAACAATGGCTTTGAATGACATACTGGGCCAGATGGACTCAACAGATATATTCAGAACATTTCATCTTTAGACAAGAGAATACACATTTTTCTCGAGTGTGCATGGAACGTTCTCCAAAATAGATCACACACTAGGTCACAAATCAGCTCTCAACAAGTACAAAAAGATTGAGATCATACCATGCATATGATCAGACCACAAAGCTATGAAACGTGAAGTGAACTATAAGAAAAAAATTGGAAAGACCACAAATACATGGAGGTTAAAGAACATCTGAATGGGGAGTCCTGCATGACTCAGTTGGTTAAGCATCTACCTTCAGCTCCAGTCAATGATCCTGGAGTCCTGGGATAGAGCCTTACATTGGGCTCCCTGCTCAGTGGGGAGTCTGCTTTTCCCTCTCCATCTTTTCCTACCCCCTGCTCTTTTGCTCTCTTACTCTCTCAAATAAATAAAATCACACACACACACAAAAATGAAAGGGTTAAACAGAAAATTAAAGAAGAATTTAAAAAATACATGAAAGCAAGTGAAAATGAAACCTAGACAGCCCAAAACCTTTGGGATGCAGCAAAGGCAGTCCTAAGAGGGAAGTATACTGCAATACGGGCCTACCTCAAGACCCAAGAAAAGTCTCAAATACACAATCTAACCTTACACCTAAAGGAGCTAGAAAAGATATGGCAATTATACACAAACAAACAAACAAACAAACAACCAGAGTAGAACCAATCAACAAAACTAAGGACTGGTACTTGGAAAGAATGAATAAAATTAATAACCCCCTAGACAGACTTATGAAAAAGAAAAGAGAAGGGACCTGGGTAGATAAAATCACAAATGAAAGAGGAGAAATCACAGCCAACACTACAGAAATATAAACAATTATAAGAGAATACTATGAAAAATTAAATGCCAACATACTGGGCAACCTGGAAGAAATGGACAAATTCCCAGAAACGTACAAACCACCAAAACTGAAACAGGAAGAAATAGAAAATTTGAACAGGCACATAACCACCAACGAAATTGGATCAGTAGTCAAAAATCTCCCAACAAACAAAAGTCCAGAGCCACATGGTTTCACAGGGGAATTTTCCCAGACATGTAAAGAAGAGTTAATACCTATTCTTCTGAAACTGTTCCAAAAAGTAGAAATGGAAGGAAAACTTCCAAACTCATTCTATGAAGCCAGCATTACCTTGACTCCAAAACCAAAAACCCACTAAGAAGGAGAATTACAGGCCAATATCCCTGACGAACATGGATGCAAAAAATTCTCAATAAAATACTACCAAACCAAATCCAACAGTACTTTAAAAGAATTGCTCCCCTTGATCAGAGGGATTTATTCCTGGGCTGCAGGACTGGTTCAGTATTCACAAATAAGTCAAAGTGATACAGCACATCAATAAAAGAAAGGATAAGAACCGTATGATCCTCTCCTTAGATGCATATAACGCACTTGACAAAATACAGCACCCTTTCCTGATAAAAACCCTCAACAAAGTAGGGATAGATGGAACATAACTCAACATCATAAAGGCCATATATGAAAGACCCACAGCTAATATCATCCTCAATGGGGAAGTCCTGAGAGCTTTTCCTCGAAGGTCAGCAAAAAGGCAGGGATGTCCATTCTAGCCATTGTTAGTAAACATAATACTGGAAGTCTTTGCCTCTACAATCAGAAAACAAAAAGAAATAAACAGCATCCAAATTGGCAAGGAAGAAGTCAAACTTTCACTATTTGCAGATGACATAATACTCTATGTAGAAAACCTGAAAGACTACACCTAAAAATTTGCTAGAACTCATACAGGAATTCGGCAAAGTTGCAGGATATAAAATCAATGGGCACAAACGGGTTGCATTTCTATACACCAGTAATGAAACAGCAGAAAAGGAAATCAAGGTATTGATCCCTTTTACAAATCCACCAAAAACAATAAGATCCCCAGGAATTTAAAAAAAAAAAAAAAAAGCTACCTAGGAATAAATCTAACTGAAAGAACTAAAAGATCTGTACTCTGAAAAGCATAGAATACTTATGAAAGATATTGAGGAGAACAGAAAGAAATAGAAAAGCATTCCATGCTCATGGATTGGAAGAATGAATATTGTTAAAATGTCTATACCACACAAAGCAATGTAACACATTTAAAGCAATCCCTACCAAAATACCACCAGCATTTTTTCACACAACTGGAGCAAGCAGTCCTAAATTTTGTATGGAACTGCAAAAGACTCCAAATAGCCAAAGCAATCCTGTAAAAGAAAAGAAAAGCTTGAGGCATCATGATTCCAAACTTCAAGCTGTATTATAAAGCTGTAGTCATCAAGAGAGTATGCTACTGACACGACTCATAGAACAATGGAACAGATTAGAGAACCCAGAATTGAAACCACAACTACATGGTCAATTAATCTTTGAGAAAGCAGGAAAGAATATCCAATGAAAAAAAAAAGCAATCTCTTCAACAACTAGGGTTGGGAAAACTGGACAACCACATGCAGAAGAATGAAACTGGACCACTTCTTTACACCATACACAAAAAGAAATTCAAAACCAGGACAACTGAGTGGCTCAGTGGGTTAATTAATTGTCTTCAGCTCAGGTCATGACCTCAGGGTCCTGGGATTGAGCCCATGTCAGGCTCCCTGCTCAGTGGGGAGTCTACTTCTCCCTCTCCTTCTGCCCCTCCTTCTGCCCTCTCTATCTCTCTCTCTCAAATAAATAAATAAAATCTAAATAAAATAATAAAATAAAATACAAATGGATGAAAGACCTAAATGTGAGACAGGAAATCATCAAATTCCTAGAGGAGAACACAAGCAGCAATTTCTCTGACCTCCACCACCCAAACTTATTACTAGGCACATCACCAGAGACAATGGAAACAAAAGAAAAATGAACTATTGGGACTTCATCAAGATAAAAATCTTCTGCACAGTGAAGGAAACAACCAACAAAACTAAAAGACAGCCTATTGAATGGAAGAAGATATTTGCAAATGACATATGTGACAAAGGATCAGTATCCAAATCTATAAAGAACTTACGACCAATCTCAACTCAAACTCAACATCCAAAAAACAAATTTTCCAGTTAAGAAATGGGCAGAAGCCATGAATAGACAGTTTTCCAAAGAGGACATTGAGATGGCTAACAAACACACGAAAAGATGCTCAACATCCCTCAGGATCAGAACAATACAAATCAAAAGCATAATGAGATACACCTCACTCCTGTCAGAATGGCTAAATTAACCACACAAGAAATAATAGGTGTTGGTGAAATTGCAGAAAAAGGAGAACACTCTTACACTATCGGTGGAAATGCAAACTAGTGCAGCTACTCTGGAAAACTGTATGAAGTTCCTGTACAAAGTTAAAAATAGAACTAATCTATGACCCAGCAATTGTATTACTAGGTATTTGCCCAAACAATACAAAAATATGGATTCAAGGGGAAGCATGTACCCTGATGTTTATAGCAGCATTATCAACTATAGCCAATGTATGGAAAGATCCCAGATGTCCATCAATAGATGATCGGGTAAAGAAGTTGTGGTATATTATACAGTGGAAAATTACTTAGCATTAAAAAGAACAGAAATCTTGTTCTTTTCAACAACATGGATTGAAGTAGAGTGTAATATGCTAAGGAAAATAAGTCAGTCAGAGAAAGACAACTACCATATGATTTCACTCATATGTGGAGTTAATGAAACAAAACAGATGAACATATGAGAAGGGGAAAGAGAGAGAGAGAAACCATAAGAGACTCTGAATGATAGAGAACAAATTGAGGAGTAATGGAGGGAGGTGGGCTGGGGGATGGCCTAAATGGGTGATGGGTATTAAAGAGGGCACTTTTTATGATAAGCACTGGGTGTTACATGTAAGTGATATCACACTATATGTTAACTAACTAGAATTCAAATAAAAATTTGAAAAAAATATAAATAAATATAAAAAATATAAATAAATAAAAATAAAAACCTGCACAGAAAAGAAAACTATCAATAAAACTAAAAGGCAACCTATGGAATGGGAGAAGATATTTGCAAATAACATATCCAAAAAATGTCAGTATTTAAACTGTTTAAAGAATGTACATGGTTTACACCCCCCCAAAAAATAATATAATTAAAAAATGGGCAGAAGATATGAACAGACATTTCTCTGAAGAAGACGTACAGATGGCCAACAGACATGAAAAGATGCTCAACATCACTTATCATCAGAGAAATACAAATCAAAGCTACAATGACATATCACCTCACATCTGCCAGAATGGCTAAAATCAAAACCACAAGAAACAACAAGTGTTGGCTAGGATGTGGAGAAAAAAGAACCCTCCTGCATTGTTGGTGGGAATGCAATTTAGTGCAGCCACTCTGGAAAACAGTGTGGAGATTCCTCAAAAAGTTGAATATAGAACTACCTTCATGATCCAGCAATTGCATTACAAGGTATTTACCCAAAGATTTACAAAAATACTAATTGACAGAGATACATGCACCCCTATGTTTATAGCAGCATTATCTATAATAGCCAAGCTATGGAGACAGCCCAAATGTCCATCAACTAATGAATGGATAAAGAGGCTGTAGTATATATATACAATGGAATATTTCTCAGCCATAAAAGGAATGAATTCTTCCCATTTGCAGTGACATGAATGTAGCTTGAGAGCATTTGCTAAGTGAAATAAGTCAATCAGAGAAAGACAAATACCATATGATTTCACTCATAGGAATTTAAGGAACAAAACAAATGAGCAAAGGAGTGGGAGGGAAAAGAAGAGAGAGGGAGAGGCAAACCAAGAAGCTGACTATTTAAGTATAGAGAATAAACTGATCTTTACCAGAGGGTAGGTTGGTGGGAGGAAGGGTTAAATAAGTGATGTGGATTAAGGAGTGCACTTATCATGATTGTAACTGTCCTTCAGAACAATGTACTGAACATGTACCAGCAACAGACATCTGGGGGAGAGGAGGATATACATCATTGAAGCCTAGCAGCTGGGAACACCCAGCCCACTCAGGATGGAACTCTGCCTGCTTCTTTTTTCTGTTATCTCCCCTTCCTTCTCAAGAGACACCTGTAGTTAATTAGATGATTCCTCTAAATCTGTTTACTCAACCACAAATCCTATACTGCTTGATCAGGCATATCTTGCTTATCTATAACCTCCTTCAACTTCTTTGTTGATTGTTATCTTGTATCTAATAAATACAGGACAGAGGAGTTGTTCTGGGCAGGAGTCTTCTCCCCTGCTCCCATTCTCTTGACACTGACTTGTTTGTGCCTCGTTCTTCTCCCATGTGCCATTGGAAAGTGGCAAGTGGCTGTTGGAAAGCAGCAATGATGAGCATTGAGAATTATATTGACGTGTCAAATTACTATATTGCACACTGGAAACAAATATTACACTGTATGTTAACAATTTGGAATTTAAATAAAAGCTTTTTTATTTTTTATTTATTTATTTTTAAAGATTTTATTCATTTATTTGTCAGAAAGAGAGAGAGAGTGAGCACAGGCAGACAGAGTGGCAGGCAGAGGCAGAGGGAGAAGCAGGCTCCCCACAGAACAAGGAGCCCGATGTGGGACTCGATCCCAGGACGCCGGGATCATGACCTGAGCCAAAGGCAGCTGCTCAACCAACTGAGCCACCCAGGCGTCCCTAAATAAAAGCTTTTTTAAAAAGAACCTATATCCTCCAGTATTAAATCAATCCCTCCATCAGTCTTTTGTTTATTATTTGCATGATGTATCTTTTGCATTCTTTTTTATTTAAATTCAATTAGCCAACATATGTTACATCATTGGTTTCAGATGTAGAGTTTAATAATTCATCAGTTGCGTATAAGACCCTGTGCTCATCACATCACGTGCCTTCCTTAATGTCCATCACCCAGTTACCCATTCCCCTCACCCACCTCCCCTCCAGTGATGCTCAGTTTGTTTCCTATACTTAATAGTCTCCCATGGTTTTTCTCCCTCTCTGATTACTTCCCATTCAGTTTTCCCTCCCTTCCTCTATAATCCTATGCACTGTTTCTTATTTTCCACATATGAATGAAACTATATACTAATTGTCTTTATCTGATTCACTTATTTCATTCAGCATAATACCCTCCAGTTCCATCCACATTGATGTAAATTGTAAGTACTTATCCTTTCTGATGACCTAGTAATATTACATTGTATATATGTAGCACATCTTCTTTATCCATTCATCTGTTGATGGACATTTAGGCTCTTTCCATAGTTTAGCTATTGTGGACATTGCTGCTATAAATATTGTGGTGCATGTACCACAAATGATTACATTTGTATCTCTGGGGTAAATACCTAGTAGTGCAATTGCTGGGTCATAGGGTAGCTCTATCTCTATTTTTAACTTCTTGAGGAACTTCCATACTGTTTTCCAGAATGGCTGTAACAGCTTACATTCCCACCAACGGTGGAAGAGCAATCCCCTTTCTCCACATCTTTGCCAACATTTGTTTTTTTTTTTTTTCCTGTCTTGTTAATTTTAGCCATCTGACTAGCATGAGGTGGTATCTCACTGTGGTTTTAATTTGTATTTCCCTGATGCCAAGTGATGTTGAGCATTTTTGTATGTGTCTGTTGGCCATTTGCCTGTCTTCTTTGGAGAAATTTCTGTTCATGTCTTCTGCCCATTTCTTGAATGGTCTATTTATTTTTTGGGTGTGGAGTCTGAAAGTTCATTATAGTTCTTGGATACTAGCCATTTGTCTGGTAAGACATTTGCAAATATCTTCTCCAATTCCATAGGCTGACTTTTAGTTTTGTTGATGGCTTCCTTTGTTCTACAGTTTTTACCTTGTTTTTGTTTTAGAAGTTTTTTTTTCATTTTATTTTATTTTATTTCAGTATTCCAAAATTCATTGTTTATGCACCACACCCAGTTCTTTTTTTTTAATTTTTTAATTTATTTTCAGCGTAACAGTATTCATTGTTTTTGCACCACACCCAGTGCTCCATGTTTTAGAAGTTTTTATCTTGATAAAGTCCCAATAGTTCATTTTTCCTTTTTTTCCCCATGCATTTAGAGATGTATAATGCAAGAAGTTGCTGTGGCCAAGGTCAAAGAAGTTACTGCCTATGTTCTCCTCTAGGATTTTGATGGATTCCTGTCTCACGTGGTGGTCCTTCAATCATTTTGAGTTTATCTTTGTGTATGGTGTAAGAGAACGGTTCAGTTTCATTCTTCTACATGTGGGTATCCAATTTTCTCAGCACTACTTATTGAAGAGACGGTCTTTCTTGTTTTGTCAAAGATTAATTGATCTATTTCTGGGGTCTCTATTCCACTAACCTATGTGTCTGTTTATGTGCCAATACCATGCGGTCTTGATGTGACCACAGCTTTGTCATATAGCTTGAAGTCAGGCATTGTGATGCCCCCAGCTTTAGTTTTCTTTTTCAATAATGCCCTGGCAATTTGAGGTCTTTTCTGTTTCCATACAAATTTTAGGATTGTTTGTTCTAGCTCTGTGATAAATGTCAATCATATTTTAATAGGGATTACACTGAAAGTATAGATTGCTCTGGGCAGCATAGACATTTTCACAATGTTTATTCTCCTAATCCGTGAGCATGGAATGTTTTTCCATCTCTTTGTGTCTTTCTCAATTTCTTTCGTAAGTGTTCTGTAGTTTCTAGAGTATAGATCCTTTACCTCTTTGGTTAGGTTTATTCCTAGATATCTTAGGGGTTTTGGTGCAATTGTAAATGGGATCAATTCCTTAATTTCTCTTTCTTCAGTCATGTTCTTAGTGTATAGAAATGTAACTGATTTCTGTTCCTTCATTTTGTATCCTCTCACATTGCTCAATTGTTGGATGAGTTCTAGTAATTTTGGGGTGGAGTCTTTTGGGTTTTCCACATAAAGTATAATGTCATCTGCAAAGAGAGGGAGTTTGACTTCTTCTTTGTCAATTTGAATGCCTTTTATTTCTTTTTGTTGTCTGATTGCTGAGGCTAGTGTTTCTAGTACTATGTTGAACAACAGTGGTGAGAGTGGACATTCCTGTCATGTTCTTGACCTTAAGGGAAAAGCTCTCAGTTTTTCTCCATTGAGAATGATATTTTCTGTGGGCTTTTCATAGATGGCATTTATGATATTGAGGTATGTTCCCTCTATTCCTATACTTTGAAGATTTTTAATCAAGAAAGGATGCTATATTTTGTTAAATGCTTTTTCTGCATCAATTGAGAGGATCACATGGTTCTTGTCTCTTCTTTTATTAATGTGCTCTATCACATTGATTGATTTGCAAATGTTGAACCACACATGCATCCCAGAAATAAATCTCCCCTGGTCATGGCGAATAATCCTTTTAATGCACTCTTGGATCCTATTGGCTAGGATTTGGTGAGTATTTTGGCACCCAGGTTCATCAGGGAAATTGGTGTGTAATTCTTCTTTTTGATGGGGTCTTCGGTTTTGGGATCAAAGTAATGCTGGCCTCATAGAACTAGTTTGGAAGTAATGAATGGAAGAAATGAATTCCTTTCATTTTTATTTTTCAAAACTGCTGCAGTAGAATATGTATGATTTCTTCTTTAAACGTTTGGAAGAATTTCCCTGGGAAGCCCTCGGGCCCTGGATTCTTGTTTTTTGGGATGTTTGTGATTACCGCTTCAATTTCCCTGCTGCTTGTTGTCAGATTGTCTGTTTCTTCATGTTTCAGTCTTGGTAGTTTATAAGTTTCTAGGAATGCATCCATTTCTTCCAGATTGTCTAATTTGTTGGCATATAGTTGCTGATTATAATTTCTAACAATTATTTCTATTTCCTTGGTATTAGTCATGATCTCTCCCCTTTCATTCATGACTTTATTTTTTTTTAAAGATTTTATTTATTTATTTGACAGAGAGAGATCACAAGTAGACGGAGAGGCAGGCAGAGAGAGAGAGAGAGAGAGGGAAGCAGGCTCCCTGCTGAGCAGAGAGCCCGATGCGGGACTCGATCCCAGGACCCTGAGATCATGACCTGAGCCGAAGGCAGCGCCTTAACCCACTGAGCCACCCAGGCGTCCCCATTCATGACTTTATTAATTTGGGTCCTTTCTCTTTTTTCGCATAAGTCTGGCCAGAGGTTTATTGATCTTATTAATTCTTTCAAAGAGCCAGCTTCTAGTTTCGTTGATCTGTTCTACTGTTTTTCTGGTTTCTGTTTCATTGATTTCTGCTGTAATATTTATTATTCCTTTTCTCCTGCTTGGTTTAGGCTGTATTTGCTATCCTTTCTCCAGGTCTTTTAGGTGTAGGGTTTGCTTATGCATTTGGGATTTTCTATTTTTTTTCAGAGAGGCTTGGATGGCTATGTACTTCACTCGCAGTATCCCATATGTTTTGAACCGATTTGTTTTCATTTTCATTTGTTTGCATGAATGAAGTTATTTTTTTTAATTTCCTGGTTGACCCATTCATTCTTCAGCAGCATGCTCTTTAACCGTCCAAGTGTTTGATTTCCTTCCAAATTTCTTCTTGTTATTGAGTTCCAGTTTCCAAACATTGTGGTATGGAAATATGCAGGGAATAATCTCAATATTTTGGTATCAATTGAGACCTGATTTGTGATCCAGTATATGATCTATTCTGGAGAAAGTTTCATGTGCATTTGAGAAGAATGAGTATTTTGTTGTTTTAGGATGGAATGCTCTGTATATATCTACGAAGTCTATCTGGCCCAATGTGTCATTCAAAGCTCTTGTTTCTTTGTTGATCTTCTGCTTAGATGATCTGTCCATTGCTGTGAGTGGAGGTTGAAGTCTCCTACTATTAATGTGTTGTTATCAATATTTTTCTTTAGTTTGGTTAACTGGTTTATATAATTGACTGCTCCCATGTTGGGAGCATAGATATTTATAGTGTTAGAGCTTCTTGTTGGAAAGATCCTTTAAGTATGATATAGTGTTCCTCTACATCTCTTACTACAGTCTTTGGTTTAAAATCTAATTTGTCTGATATGAGAATTGTTACCCCAGCTTTCTTTTGAGGTCCATTAGTATGGTAAATTGTTCTCTATCACCTCACTTTCAGTCTGGAGGTGTCTTTAAGTTCAAAATGAGTCTTTTGTACACTGCATATGAATGGGTATTGCTTTTTTATCCAGTCTGATACCCTGTGTCTTTTGACTGGAGCATTTAAATTATTTACATTCAGAGTAACTATTGAAAGATATTAATTTAATGCCATTGTATTGCCTGTACAGTCCCTGTTTCTGTATATTGTCTCTGTGTTTTTCTGGTCTGTTACTCTTAGAGTCTCTCTTCACTTACAATTTTCCCCTTAATATTTCTTGCAAGGCTGGTTTTGTGATCACAAATTCTTTTAGCCTTGCACTGTCTTGGAAGCTCTCTATCTCTCCTTCTATTCTGAATGACAGCCCTGCTGGATAAAGGCTTGGCTGCATGTTTTTCTCACTTAGTACCCTGAATATATTATGCCAGCCCTTCTGGCCTGCCAGGTCTCTGTGGATAGGTCTGCTGCCACCCTAATGTTCCTACTCTTGTAGGTTAAGGGCCTCTTTCAGGATTTTTTTTCTCTCTATCTTTGAAATTTGCAAGTTTCACAATTATATGTCAGATGTTGATCTATTTTTATTGATTTCTGAAGGGAGTTCTCTGGGCCTCCTGGGCTTAAATGCCGTGTCCTTCCCCAGATTAGAGAAGTTCTCAGCTATGATTTGCTCAGTTATACTTCTGTCCCTCTCTCTTTTTTCTCCCTCTGGGCCCCAATTATTCTAATATTGTTTCACTTTATGATATTGCTGATTTCTTGAATCCTCCCTTCATGGTACATTAGTTGTTTTTCTCTCCTTTCCTCAGCTTCCTTCCTTTCTATCAACTTGTCTTCTGTGTCATTTACTCTTTTCTTCCTCATTTACCCTACCTGTTAAAGCATCCAATTTAGACTGTATCTCAGAGCATTTTTTATTTTGGCCTGATTAGATTTCATCCCTGCACTAAGGCATTCTCTAGTGTCTTTTATGCTTTTTTCAAGCCCAGCTAGTAACTTTATAGTCATCATTCTGAATTCTAGGTCTGACATTTTACTTACATGCATATTGTTTAAATCTATGGCAGAAAGTATTACCTATGGTTCTTTCTTTTGTTGTGAATTTTTCCTTCTAGTAATTTTGTCCAGAGGAGAATAAATGAATGAAAGAACAAAATCAAAAATATCAACCATGACTGGGCCCCTGGGTGGCTCAGTTGGTTAAGCAACTGCATTCAGCTCAAGTCATGATCTGAGAGTCCTGAGATCAAGTCCTACATTGGGCTCCCAACTCCATGGGAGTCTTCTTCTCCCTCTGACCTTCTCTGCTCTTTTGCTCTCTCTCTCATTGTCTCTCTCTCAAATTAATAAATAAAAATCTTTTTAAAAAATCAACCATGACCCCAATGAAATACACACTAGAATAATCTGAAGAAATCAGAAACCAAAAAAGAAAAGGGGAAAAAAAAGGGGGGGAGAGAGAATTTAATCTCCTATGTGGACAAAACAGGGTGATCGACTTGGTTTTGGGTATATTTTGGTCTGTTTGTTAGAGGACAATAAATCCCAAAATTGTAAAGAATGAAAAACTTATAGATTTACAAAATAAACTTGAATACAGTGAAAGGAAGCTAAAAATGAAGAATATATCTATAAAATATAAATGTAAAAATGAAAATTTAAAAAAGACTTTAAAAGGAGTTGATAAAATAAGGAACTAGTTGAAAAGGAAAAAAAAAAAAAGAAAATTTTAACCTGAAAGACTAAAGAATCATGAGAAAAAATATTGACCAAATTCCATATACTATTTTCCCCTTGGTGTAGGAGTTTTTCAGTTCTGTGTGATCCATAAATTTGGTATTAGACTGATATTCCTGCCCTTCTTCTGGGGGAAGGGCCTGTTGCACTGATTCTCAGTTGTCTGGCTAGGTGGAGATGCACCACCCCTTGCCAAGGGGCTGGGCTCAGTGTAAGACACTTTGGATTGTTCCATGTGGCTCTTGTTCCCTGAAGGCTTTCCATGCCACTGGCAGAAAGTGGTTGCTTTGCAATTTGTAGAATTGCAGCAATTCTTTTTTTAAATCTAAGGTTGAATTCGCAGGTGTTCAGGATTATTTGGTAGATATCTTGCTGAATTCAAGAGACCAGGTGAAATGAGGTTCTCATACTCTTCTGTCATCCTCCCTCCTCTCCTTTTTTGCATTCTTGTGATTTCAACCTATTTGTCTTTGAATCTGAGGTGTGCCATGTGTAGAGTGTTATATTTGGATCTTGCTTTATTAAATATTTTTTCATTCTCTGCTTTCTAATTGGGTTTTTTTGACCATACATATTTAGTGCAGTTATTAACAGGTTAAAAGTTACAGTTGCCATTTTGCTATTTGTTTTCTGTCTTTAGCCTTCTTTGTTCCTCTGTTCCTATTTTATTAACTTTTTTGTGTTAAACAAATCTTTTAGTATGTCATTTTAATTCCTCTTCTGATTACTTTTTACTATATGTATAAACTATTTTCCTGGTGTCTGCTCTAGAAAGTCCAATATGCATCTTAACTCATCACAATTTATTTCAAATTAATATTAACTTGATTGCCATGAACTATAAAATGTTTAACATAACTCTATTATTTCCCCCTCTTGTGCTATTATTTTCATATATATTACATCTATATCTTACAAAACCAATGTTACAGTGTTATAATTATCTATTTACACAGTTATATTTTTAAAAATAATTTAACAGAAGAAACGTGAAAATATATCTAGATTCTTTTATTTTTAACATGGGCATTTATTACATCTACACTCTGTATTTCTTCCAGTTAATTTGGGCTACCATCTCGTGCCATTCCCTCCCAGAATCCAAAGAATTTTCTTTAATATTTGTGATAAATCAGTTCTGATATCAAGGAGTCCTCTCAATCTTTTTAAATTTTGGAATGTCCTTATTTTACCTTTATAACTGGCAGATGGTTTCACCAGATAAAAAATTCTTCATTACCAGTTTTTTCTTTCAGTATTTTGAATATATTACTTCACTGCCTTCTAGAGTCCATTCTTTCTGATGGGAAGTTAAATATTATTTATATTTATGCTCTCTTTAACATATTAAATTGTTTTTTCTCAAGTCCCTGATTTGCTCAGTCAGTTAAGCATCTGCTTTTGGCTCAGGTCATGATTTCAGGCTCCTGGGATTGAGCCCCATATCTGGTTCCCCACTCAGTGGGGAGCATGTTTCTCTCTCTCCCTCTGCCCCTTGCCCTGCTCATGCTCTCTCTCTTTCTTTCAAATAAATAAATAAAATCTTTTAAAAACTGTTTTTCTTTTGTTTTTTCTCTTTGTGTGGGGCTTTTAATACTTTGACTATGACGTGTCTAAGTATAAATCTCTCAATTTTTCCTATTTGTGGTTCATTAAGCTTCTTAGATGTGTAAATTAATATTTTTTTAACTTGGGGCCATGATTTCTTCAAAAAATTATAATAACTATTGGACCCACAATTTGAGGAAGTATATACAGATAAAATGTGAGACATTTATTGGGAAAGTCTAGGAACCAGAAAATTGGAATGAGTATATGTACTTGAATTCAGATATAGCCTGAAACTTTGGGCACCTTGGGTACCCCTTGATCTGATTATCAGTTGTTTCTCCCTGTGTGTCTCTCTTTCTGCATTGCTGGAATTCAACTGGAAGATGAATTTCTAAATTATTAGCCTGAATTTTTAAAAAGCCACCACAGAAGAGTATCACTATGTGATTCCTTTTGCATGAAACTCTAGAGAAGACCAAACAAATCTATGGTTATGAAATCAAGAGAGAGAGTTCCCAGACAGAGGTGTCTGAACAGTTTAAAAAATGATCTACTATACTTGGGCACTCAATAGATGGAATCTATGTCAAATACTCATTCAGATAAGGTCTGAATACAAGTATACCTTCATGAGAGACAGTACAGTCCAAAATCTTTTTAAAATGATCACTACTCATATGAGGATGGATGTGAAGTAAGTACACCTTCACCCCCAGTTCCTGCTATAATGGACTTTGAGTGAGGTCAAGATCAAGGTGAGGAAATTATATTCCTTCACTTAGGTGGATTTACCAAGCATCCAAGAAGCCCAAAATTATTATCAAAGAAAAAAGATATGGTCAAACATCTACTAGCAGTTAGTCAAAATAGCTATTCTCTCTACTGTGCACTTTGCCTTTGGTGTACAACTAGGCATTAAACTAGGTCTTTGAGGCTTACAAAGCACTTCAGGTTTCATTGCACTTGGCACACTCTGCAATTGTAAGACTTTTTTGTTTTTTAAGATTTTATTTATTTACTTAACAGAGAGAAATCACAAGCAGGCAGAGAGGCAGGCAGAGAGAAAGAGGAGGAAGCAGGCTCCCTGCCAAGCAAAGAGCCCAATGTGGGACTCGATCCCAGGACCCTGAGATCATGACCTGAGCTGAAGGCAGAGGCTTAACCCACTGAGCCACCCAGGTGCCCCAAGACTTAAAACCACCATTTGTGAGAAGCTAAGAAAAAGAAGTGATGCTTAACTTATTTCTGACAGTTGCTATCCTCTATTTCTCTCTAAATCCTAAGGGATGATCCTAATACAACTTATCCCACAAAAAGAATGCACACTGTCCTTGGGTTTTCCCTGAGCCTGAGTCAGCTTCTGTTGCTGACTTGAGGCCCATAATGAGAATAAAGAACCAGCTATGCTCAGAAGGGAAATTGCAAGGGCTAATCCAGAAATTAAACACACACACACACACACACACACACACACACACACACACGAACTCAAGATCTTGCTCAATAGTACAAGCAGAAACTAGATAGCATATATGTAGGTGGAGCTTTAGAATATTAGGCCAAGAAGGATGAATTCTATTTGGACAGGGCCAAATTTACCAATACAAGTATACTCACTGTTGAATCAGGAGCAGCCCATGGTGCATTTCACACCAATGAAATATATAGAGACAACTCATTGTATTGTAATTTCACTTTATTTTGCTTTGCAGATATTGTGGTGGCTTTTTCTTTTTTACAAATTGAAAGTTTTAATTTGTCATAAATCAGTTTACAAGTTGAAGGTTTCAAATTGTAAAAAGTGCGATAGCTGCAAAGCACAGTCAAGCAAGTCTATTAACACAATTTTTCCAACATCACCTGCTCACTTCATGTTTCTGGGTCACATTTTGGTAGTTCTCACAATATTTCAAACTTTATTATTGTATTTGTTATAGTGATCTGTGATCAGCGATTATGAGTTGCTGAAAGCTCAGAGGACAAATCTTTTATCAATAAAATATTTTAAATTAACATATGTACACTGTTTTTAAGACATGATGCTATTGTATACTTAGTAAACAACGGTATAGTATAGGCATAACTTAACTATTACATACCTTGGGAAACCAAAAAATTTCATTTGGTTCACTTTATTGTAATATTCACTTTATTGTGGTAACCTGAAACCCAACCCACTATATATTCAAGATATGCCTGTGTTTCTCTAATGGGATCCTGACAAATATTTTTTAAAAACTCTTCTGAGTCATTCTCATATGCAGTTATCTTTTTTAGTGACCTGAAGGGATCTGCACTGGTAGCTCTTTGATAGTGAAGTCCATCGAAATGAAGTAGATGGACACCCACTTAAAATACTTCTTAAGATACACATCTATATATGAAATTTTGGGTCTCATGGGCAGAAAATTAACACAAACCATTATATCAGGGCTTCAGATCCTCTTTCCAGTCCTTGATATATCCTACTTTAAAGATAGAAGGCTTTGACTGAAGGTCAGACTGGGTCCCTTTGACAAAATTCCTCACAACTTAGTTATATAATTAATCATTCCCCAAAAGTCCCCAAGGGGGCCAGTCAAATCTCCTTCAACTCAAATCTACAGTGCATAGTGTCATCATAGGAAGTTATGACTGCTGCAGTTGCAGTCTCACTTAGGGGTGGTTCTGAAATGTGTGGAAAAGAAATCTTCCCAGTAGAAGAGGTTTGAGGAGTTTTATTTACTTGTTCATTTTGTGAAGAAGAGACATGTCTTGAGTTTTATATTGATTCATGTCCAGTAGCTCAATGAGTTGTTGAGTAGTAGGGGGCTAGACAAGAATAAGACTGGAAATTTGATGACAGAAAAGTCTAGAGGAGATACATGTGGAAGGAATTCCAAGAATAGGTATTGAATGAGGTTTATAAATGCTTAACTGAAAATAGGCCATGAGCAGAAAGAGTACAAGTGATGTTTGGGTATTTATTCCTTTGGTTCTTCATGCTGAGCCATGTAATCAATGGCCATAATGATGCTTTCCTAAAGCCACTGCTCTCATAAGGGTAGCCTTTCTCCTTCCAGGTTCTGGTAACGTTACCTATATTCACTGTGAGCCCTGTGGCCATATGCCTCCTTATCATCACTAGTTACAGGATGATTTACCAACCCTACCCATGTTTTTAGAGCCCTGTTTATTAGACTGTCCTCAAGATCCTACTGTTTCTCGACAACAGACATCTGTTTCTTGAGGGTACCCTGAATATTAGGTCCCCAAAACAACTTAGATCATAAAGTCCATGGGGATAGGGAATTTAATCTTTCATCTGATGTTGCTACCCCAGCATCTAGAATGTCTCTTGCACCACAGGTTTTCAATAAATGTTTCTTAAATGAACATATGTAGTGACTACTTTCCCTCCATTACTGATCTTTATGTTAAAGTCAATTATTAATGATTTAATATAGTTTGAACAACATTTTTGTGCTTTTATTTGTAATTCCTTAAAGAATGACAAAGAATTATGTCAGCAAAAAAACAGCAAACTTGTTATGCACATAACAGAAGTCCGAGATAACTAACAAAAAATTTGTTGAAAGAGAGAATTCATCATACATCCTACATACATCTACACCTGCAGCATCTGTCTTGACCCCCAGTAGAAGCTCCACACTGGGCTCCAAGGACACCAGGTCATAGCTCACAGGTCCGGTGGCTGTAAAGGGACAAGGTAGAAGTCCCAGGTTGAAAAACTGTAAAGATTATAATTTTACAGCTTTATGATTTCAATCCTAAACACCTCGTCGTCATGCCTTTTTTTTTTTTTTTACAAAATCATTTTTCCTACATAACTTCGAGGGTTTTTTTTCCACACTTCACCTAAGTAACCATAATTTTAATATTTTCAATATACGAACCATATTCAAGTTTTTTCATTGCCTCCAAATAACCTGAGGGGGAAAATGTTATTTCAATAGAGATTCAGTAGAGGAGCACCCTTTACATTTGGTAGAAGAATTCACATTTCACCCTTAATCTCTCGGGGCTCTGACAGAACCTGAGTGAGAAAATTTTAAGAACAGCAGTCTCTAACTTTCTAAAAATTGGAAAAGCCAAAAAAGAGTGACTTTAACAGTGGCCGCGGAGGTCTATGGGAAATGTAGTCCTGACTTCTTGGCTTCCCCGCATGGCACTCTGGGAAGGGAATTCGGGGCTCTTTCTGCGCAAGGGCAGCCGTAGCTCCTCCTCATTCGTCTAATCTTGGACTGCAGGAAAGCGCTTTGAGAGAGCCCCCGGGTCTACTCGAAAAGTAAAGGATGCGAGCATGCGGTGAGATTGCAGGGGAGCTCTCTATGGGAGGGGCGCCCTTGTGTCTAGGGATGGGAGCAAGAAGTCTTTGGGATACCCCTGGTAGACGCCTCGACCAGCCCTCTATCGACATTAGGCCGGTGGGAGTGTGGGGGGAGGTAGGGGGAGATCCCCGGCCCTCCGGCTGCGGTAGCGCAAGTGGGTCTGAGCCCAGTCTTGAGTGTACGGTCCTGGGTGTGTAGGGACAGTGTGGTTGGGCACGCCTGCAGCCCGACTTAGTGTCGGTGGGAGGCAAAGTGCGTCTATAACGCTGATGGTGACCCTGAGTGCGGTGAGAGCCGGAGCACGGGAGCCAAAAAAGGCCCAGGTAAATTTCCAGCAGAGGCGATAGAAGGAATCTGGGTAAGATTCGGGTTTCTCATCTCAAAATTGTATTATACGACTTTTCTAGGGGGTTGTTTTGAAACTTGGATCTAAGTCATCACTTTTAAAGTATTTAGACAAGTACCGGGCACTATGCACTGCGTAAATGACAACTGCTTTCATAGTTAGAAGACACTGTTGTTTTCATTGGACGGTTTATCATAACCTCACAACTACTTAGAATAAACAAACGGACAAAAATTAGAAAACAACCCAGGCTCAGTTTGGTGAAACGATGTGCCCAGGTCACAAGCTAGCAGTGAGGGAGTTTGGATTCAAGGGCAGATGTGCTTTACTTCCAATCTTAGGCATTGTCTAAATATCGCACCTGCCTGAAACCAGCATCGCAGCGTTCACAGCACTAAGCAAAGTGGCCTGTCCCCAAATCCCCAAGGATATAAGGGAAGGTGAATGTAGATGAACTCTGATCATATGTCAGATATATTCTGGTATTTTTAGTGTCTCTTCAGGTCCCTTGGGTCAGAAAGAGGTTCCTAGCCTGTTCAGTATTCTCAGGCTGCCCTTTAAATCTGATATTATAATGAATTCCAGGACTCTTGGTTTTGCCCCTAAAATGAGTTCTTAGGTCCCAATTATGTTGTCTTATCCTTTGGCGTACGCTGATTCAACTAATCTGTTGCTTTGTGTTAGTCACGAGGAAACATGCATTATGGTTAAATCAATCAAGCAAATTTTATGTTCGCTCAGTAAAAAATTGCAGAATTAAACCCACAGTAATTTCAGAGTCACACAAAGACAAGTGGTACATGATCTTTCTCATTCCTTTCAAGGTCCAGAAGGTCCCAGGCCTATGGGGAGGATGATCCTCCAACTGGGTTGCTGAGATGTGGGGAGGTGAGTGTAGGAGCTATTAAGACAGGCTAGATCTCGTGAACTCTATCTTCTTTCTGTCCCCTCAGCTGAACCACAGTTCTGTACACTCTCCCAAGATCCACAGAAAATGAACACACCTCAGGTGAGCTTTTCATTTATTCCTTAGTATTGTAATGGATTTTTGAGGTTTAGAAGGATCCATGTATTAAATGAAAAAGGAGATCTAGGAATATGTCTTGAACAAAAATATATGCTGTTCGACTATCAGCTGTGATGTTTTCTTTCAGCTTTTGGTAGGTAACCTTTGTTAGAGTAGGGTTACGTTCCATCCATGTACCAGGTTGCTAAGATTTCATGTTAGTCATGAATGTGCATTGAATTATCGATTGTCTCTTGTGTATGGATTGGAATAAAACTAAAGCTTATTTCCTTTCATCTGTGAGTACTGTAAACAGTATAACATATTTTCTAATATTAACTTAAATTCCTGTATGGAGCCTAGTTGCTAAAAGTTTGGTTAAGTTGCTTCTTACATATTTTCCTCGGGCCTTTTGCTAATACTATATTCAGGGTTTATGTTTCTGTATCCACAAGTTGGATTAGACTATACTTTTTTGTTTTTCTGTCCAATTATGGTATCATGGTCATAGTCTTATGAAAGTAAATGGAAAACTTTTCTGCTCCTTTTCTTTTCTAGCAATTTAGATGAGAAAGTTGTACTACATGAGGGTTTTTGTGAAATTTTTACATACAGATTCAGACCTTTAGAAGACTTTAGCATAAAGACTCTGGTGTTGACTTATCAGGCATAAGTCTATATTGCATTTGTATTTTTTTCTTTTATTTTCAGATTTATTTATTTGAGAGAGAGAGAAAACATGGGGGAGGGGCAGAGGGAGAGGGAGAGAAAGAATCTCAAGAGGAGTACTTGCTCAGCACAGAGCCCAACACAGGGCTCAATCCCATGACACTGAGGTCATAACCAGAGCTGAAAGCAGGAGTCGGATGCTTAACTGACTGAGCCACCCAAGCGCCCCTGTGTTTTTTCTTAATATAATTTTTGATACATTTTCATAGAAAATTGTTCGTTTTATTTACATTTTTAATGTATTTTCATGAGCTTGTTGATAGCATTCTATTAGTTTCAAAGTCTTTATCTGTTATATCAGTAATCCCTTTTTTCGATCAGCTTTTAAATTTTATTTTAGCCTAAAGGCTGCTAATCAGAAAAGGACAAAATATGTTCTACTTGACCCAGTCTGAAACCCGGAATTTCAGGGTCTGAGATTCTTAATATTCTATTTAGGCAGTGAACTCTAAATATTGGGAATTGAGGAACATATACTGGTCCTATTTGTGCTCTCTACCTTTGCCTACCTACCTGTCAGCACCATTTGTTGACAAAAATATACTTCGTCCATTGAATAGTGTTGGCATCTCTGTGGGAAACCAATCCACAATGCATGTAGGGTCTGTTTCTATTCTCTGTTCACCTCTGATGATCAGTGTAATCCATTTGCTAATACCAGACTATCTTGATGAGTGTCTCTTTACAGTAACTCTTGAAGTCAGATAATGTAAGTCTTTCAACTTTCTTCTTTTTTTAAATTGTTTTGGATAGTCTAGGTCCTTCGCTTCTTTATAGAAAGTTTTGAAAATCTTGTCTGTCTCAAAGACACTTGCTGAGATTTTGATTTTGATTGCACTGAATCCATAGAATCTGTAGTGTAGAGAACAACTTGGGAAGGATTAATATCTTGATCATAATGAATCTTCCAATTCATGGGTACAGTATCTCTCTCCATTCACCTTAGGTGATATGGAGGGTGTTGAGGGTTTGGGGTTTGATATAAAAGGATAGTTTTGACTACTTTCCTGAAAAGGATAGTTTTCAGGAAGAACACTGTCTACTGAACACTGTCTGAAGATACTAGACTAGAAGCAGGAACAATATAGGGGCCTGTTTCTATAATTCTAGCATGAAATGAGGATCATAACAGTGTTAGTTACTTTGTCAAACTCTGGATGTAATTTAAGGTAAAGCCAACAATCTGAGAGTGTGTTTCTTTTCTACAGCCTTCTAAATAGATCATGCTGTTAAATTTTCAACTTTTACCAATGTGATTAAAATAATCTCCATTTGGTTTTATAAGCTTTTCTCATGAATGAGATGTGGAACATCTTTTTTTGTTTTGTAATTAATCTATATTTCTTTTTTTGTTGCTATCCCTTACCTGTTTTTCTATTGATGTATTGATTTTAATTACTGTATCCACTATATCATTATAGCCCTTTCTCTGTGATATAAATTGCACAATTTCCCTAAAGTTTTTTGTAATTTTGCCTTACTCATGATTTTTTTTATCATAAAGGCATTTGATTTTTTTTTTTTAAAGATTGTATTTATTTGAGAAAGAGAGAGACATCATGTGCAAGAGAGAGAGAGTGAGAGAGTACACATGAACAAGAGTGAGGGGTAGAGGAAGAGGGAGAAGCAGGCTCCCCATTGAACAGGGAACCAGCTGTGGGCTTGATCCCAGGGTCCTGGGATCATGACCTGAACCAAAGGCAGATACAACCAACTGAGCCACCCACATACCCCAAGGCATTTGACTTTTATGTCAAATCTAGGAGTTTTTTCATTAATGTTCCTGGATTTTCAGTCATAATTGGGCATTTCCCACTCTAATGTAAAGTAATTGTTCTGTGTAGTCTTCTGGAATTTGATTTTATTTTTTACAGTAGATCTGGAATACATTTTGATATTTATCCTGCTCTGTGGTACAAGATAGTAGTCTTTTCCCAGGCGGACATCTAGTTACCATGTGACATTTTAGTGTCCAGACTTTCCTCATGCATTTGAATGATGTCACTTGTATTCAAATAGGAAATTTACTCTGCTAATCATTCTTCCTGTTACACACTTGGTTCTAGGTCCTGTTCAGTTTAAGTTTGGATGTCTTTTTAGGCTCTCATCACTTCCCTGCTCGGGCCCACGTCTGTGTTTATATTAAGTTATGGCCAACATTATCCTGCTTTGCTTATCTAATACTTTCCTACCCTCTATCTTCCAGAATTTGTTCAAATTTGGGGGGTTTCTGCTGGGACATTTCTCTCTATTCCTCTTTTGTCATACTTTTATATACTTGCTTCGTATTTTACCTGTGTTTTTAAAGGCAGGGAGGTAAATGTGTATGCTCAGTCTATTCCCTTGAACTAGATGAATCATGCTTTTAATTCTTTTTTCTTTTAATTTCCATTACTCTAATATTTCCAGTTTTTCTTTCTAACATTTCAGAATTCTTTCTCAGCCTTCATGGATTTTCTTTTTCTACCTGACTCTTAAATTTTGCTATTCCCTTGAATTCTCTACTTAGTCTTTTTTGCTCCTGTTTCTCTGTCCTTTGTGAGTCATCTCTTTTTTCCAATGACTTCAGTTAGCCATCTTAATGACTGATATCTCCTAATTCCTTATTTTCATTTTAGACCTCTGTCTGTTCCAAAATCATGCAACCAACAATGAAATAAATAATTCCACCTATATTTTCAATAGGTATTTTGAGTGCAAATGAAGAACATCTGCCTCACAATGACCCAATCTCTGACTCGTACTTAATTCTTCCAGTCTCTGCAAATGGCATCCATATTTACCCAGTTGTTTGTGCAGCATCTCTGTAGATAAGTGCACAGGAAAATAATGAGCAGATTTTGTTTCCTGTAAGGATTAATTTCTCATTCTTTATCTTTGCTTTAATATAAGTCATCTCTTAATTATTTTGTTTTGCTGCTTAAGACATTGTCCACCTTCCATATAGAGCAGTGGTTCCTAACTGGAGGTGATTTGCCCCCCAGGAGATGTTTGGCAGTGTTTGGAGATATTTTTGATTGTCACAACTGGGATGTTGCTGGCATCTAATCAGTAGAAGACAGACATATTGATAAATACATTAAAATACACAGGACCGTCTTCCACAAAAATAGCATTATCTGGTCCACAGTGTCAGTAGTGCCAAGTTGAAGAAATCCTGTTCTTTTTTTTTTTTTAATTGTTATTTTAGCCACCATAAAATACATCATTAGTTTGGTTTTTTTGGTATTTAAACTTTATTTTTTCAGTGTTCCAAGTTTCATTGTTTATACATCACACGCAGTGCTCCATGCATTACGTGCCCTCCTTAATTCCCACCACCAGGCTTACCCAACTTCCTACCCCTCCCCCTCCAAAATCCTCAGTTTGTTTCTCAGAGTCCACAGTCTCTCATGGTTTACATTGTTAGTTTTTGATGCAGTGTTCTGAGAGTCATCGTTTATGTACAACACCCAGTGTATTGCATAAATACATATTGTACATAAACAAAGAAATCCTGTTCTAAAGCATTGCTCCTGAAATATGAATCTGGTGGTGTATAAATAATTCCCCCGTCTCACATGTATTCTCTTCATTAGTTCTCTATTACCCCAGCAGAGATCTCCAGACTGGTATGTGTAGACTCTACCAAGTGCTCAGCATAATCTCTTGGTGTATGGGAAATGCAGACAGGAATCCTATTTATAATAATTTTACCTTAAAAAATAAGGCACTAGTTTTCTCATTATATTAAGTGGCAATATATGTATATAAATTAAAAATAAATATAAATAAATCAGAGCATGAGAATTTTTTTTAACTAATCGTGAGTATATCCCTGAAATATAAGACAGAGTTGAGCCATGATAGTCATCCTTTATAGCATTTTGTTTTAAACTCTAAACAGTAAACACAGTAAGACTTAGTTTCCAAAAATCTTTTTCCATGTGCCTGGTTCTGGCCCTCAGATTGATCAGAAATGTGCTGTTGCAGGCAACAGTGTCGTTCAAGGACGTGACTGTGGAGTTTACCCAGGAGGAGTGGCGACAGATGGACTCTGCTCAGAGGACCCTGTACAGAGATGTGATGCTGGAGAACTATAGCCACCTTGTCTCAGTGGGTGAGCAGACCTTACCACCCTTTTGACTGCATGTTCTAGTTTTCTTTTCTCTTTTTAAAATGTTAATCACTCTTGTTGAGGTGTGTTTAACAGAAAATAAAACTCGGAAGTTTTCAGTGTTTAAGTCAATGAGTTTTGAAAAATTGTATAGTAGATTTTTATCATCAAACTCATAATTTGGAATGTTTCCATCACCCCTAAAAGATTCTTGTACCCCTTTGCAGTGAGTCCCCTGTGCCCATCCCTAACTCTCTTATCTCACTTAACACACTTTCTAATGCAATTTGCCTCTTCTCAGATTTTGTATAAATAGAATCATAAAGTATATATTCTCTATTGTCTGGCTTCTTTCACTTAGCATAAATGCTTTTGAGCCTCATGGATGTGTGTGTCTTCCTTTCAGTTGATAGATCCAGGGTCTTTCTTCCAGTCTGGGGCTATTATGAATAAAGCTGCTATGAACATTTATACAAGTCTTTGTATCAACATGTTTTAATTTCCCTTGTGTAAATACCTAGGAGTGGGTTTGCTGGGTCTTCTACTAAGTTTATATGTAACTTCATAAGAAACTGCCAAATGTTTCCAAGTTGGCTCTACTGTTTTTCATGCCCATGAGCAATGTCTGAGGGTTCTCATTGCTCTTTGGTTACCAACATTTGGTTTGGTAAGTCTTACTATTTTTAACCATTCTACTTAGGATCTAGTTATATCTTACAGTGTTTTAATTTGTATTTCCCTGATGATTAACTATATGGAACCTCTTTTCATGTGCTTTTTTTTTTTTTAACCAATAATAATCTCCTTTATTGGAGGGATCACATTTTCAGCTCCGTTTTTTTAGTTTAGTTTTTTGGGCTTTTTCATCTCAGAAGTTCAGACCTCTGTCTAATACATGTTTTTACAAACTTTTTTCCTCTATCTTTGTCTTGCCTTTTTAAGAAGAGAATGTTTTCCAGTTATTACTATTTTATACAAACTTTTGAAGAAACTTTAAAGATGATAATTGGCACAATTTTATTCTTCAAAAGTTTCCCCTAGTGCTTATATCTTACATAACTGTAATATAGCAATGCTAGTAAATAGGCATTGGTACAGTGTGTATGAATAGCTCTATGCCATTTTATCTCATGTGGAGATTTGTGTAAACACCACAACAATCAAGATATAGAACTGTCTTATTGCCCCAAAGAGTTCTTTCATGCTACCTCTTTATAATCATACCCAACCCCTCTCCCACACTATCCCTAATCTCTACCAACTACTAATCCACTCTTCATCTACCTAGTATTCCGCTATATGAATATAACATTTATTTAGCCATTCTTCTGTTGGAAGATATTTTATTATAAATAAAGCTGCTGTGAACATTCATGTTCAAGTTTTTGTGTGAACATAAATTATTATTCTCTGGAATAAATGCCTAGGAGTATGATTGGGGTTATATGGTAAGTATGTTTCACTCTTTAAGAAACTGCCAAACTATTTTTCAAAATGGCTGCACCATTTTGCATTTCCACCAGCAATATATGACAAATCTACTTACTCCCTATTTTTCCTAGTATTTGGTGTGATAACTATTTTTTTAGATAGTGATTGTAATGGGTATATAATGTAGCTCAACATGGTCTTAATTTGCATCTCCTTGATGGCTAAGGATGTTAAATATTTCTAATACTCCTATGCCATCTATGTATCCTTAGGAAAGTGTCTGTTTATGGCTTATATGCATTTTTTCCATCTTTACTGCTATATAATGACAAAAATTATATATTTTAGCTGTACAACTTGATATTTTGATATATGTACACATTCTGAGTCAATTGCCACAATCAAGCTAAATAACATATCCATGACCTGACCTAGTTACCTTTGTTTTCTTTGTGGTGAGAACACTTAAAATCTGCCATCTTGGCAAATTTCTAGTAAACAATACAGTATTTTTAACTATCCTCAGATTGCTGTATGTATAGATCTTCATAACTTACTCCTCTTGCATAGAACTGAACTTTGTAACCATTCACCAACATCTCCCCATTCCCCATCTCCCCAGCCCCTGGCAACCACCATTCTACTTTCTCTCTATGAGTTTGACTCTTTTAGATCCACCAACATCCATATTTGTCTTTCTCTGTCTGGTTTATTTCATTTAGCATAATGCCTTCAAGATTCATCCATGTTGGGGCAAATGTCAGGATTTCCATCCCCTTTTTTAGCTGCATAATGTTCCTCTGTGTGTGTGTGTGTGTGTGTGTGTGTGTGTACACATCTTTAATCATTTATCCATCAACAGTTAGATTGTGTCTTGGCTATTGTGAATAGAGGAGGAGGGGGAGGAGGAGGAAAGAAAGAAAGAAATCTTAGATCAGTAATTTCTTTCTTCTTTCTATTAGGTGCACTTAATGCTATAAACTCTTCTCTGAGTACTGCTTAACTGCATTATACAAATTTATTTTCATTTAAAGATATTTTCAGAATTTCTCTTGTGACTTATTTAGTGCATTATTTAGAAGTATGCTGGTTAATTTCCAAATATTTAGGAATACTCCTGCTGTCTGACTGTACTTGATTTCCTATCTACTTCTGGTGTAATATGAGGACATATTGTTTTAACTTGTACACATTTAAATTTGTTAAAATATGGTATGTGACCTAGAATGTGTTCTCTTTTGGTGAGTGTTTCATGTATACTTCAGGCGAATGTGTATTCTTCTGTTGTTGGAATAGCCTTAATATATGTGGATAGGTCCAAGTTGGTCGCTAGTGATGTTCAAGTCATCTATATCCTTAGGAATCTGCCTTCCTAATCTATCAGTGTTGACAGAGTAGAGCTTAACGCTCCAAATCTAACAGTGAGTTTTGTCTACTTCTTTTCTGTTTTATCAGTTTTTGCCCCATATATTTTCAAGCTCTGTTTTTAGGTACATAAATACCTAGAACTGTTATGTCTTCTTATAGAGTCAACCCCTTATCAACCCCTTATCAGTAGGTAATGCCCTGGTAATACGTGTGATGTTTGGTAATCTTCCATGTTTTGAAGTGTTCTTTCTGTCAAGTCAATACAGTTCAATTTTTTTTCTTTGATAAGTGTTAGCATGATATATTTTTCTTTATCTTTTACTTTTTAATCTATCTGAGTCTTTGCATATAAAGTGTGTTTCTTATAGTCAGCATAGAGTTCCCTTCTACCTTTCTTTTTTTTATCCTATCTGACAGCCTCTTTTATTTGGTATTTTTAGACCATTCACATTTGTGGTGACTAATTGATGTAGTTGGATTAAATTTTTTGTAACTTTTCTAGTCATTGAATTTGTTCATTGGTTTCCCCACCAATTCCTTTTTCCTTTTTGCCTTCTTTGCTTCCAAGAACATTTTATATGAATCCATTTTATTCTTCCTCTTGATGTATCATTTATACTTTTTTTAAAAATCTTTAGAGTGGTTGCTTGTTATTGACATTAAACATTTTTAAAAGTAATCTGTGTCCATTCTACAACACCATAACCATACCACTTAACATATAGTGCACATATTTTATACAGAGTTAGGTTCTGAGATCACTAGCCAATCTCTTTCCTTTGTTATACTGTCCAAAGTCTTCATATGTTTGCTTTATATATTATATCTAGGATTTCACATGGATTTAAGGAGAGGTACAGAGTGATGTCTAACTAATTGTATCTGGAACCATCAGCCTCTGAAATTTTCACACTTAAGAATTGCCTTTAAATTTAATGTGATTTTTAAGTATGGGAAATATTTATGTAGTTCAAAAACCCAAACTGTGTTAAAAGGTATATTCAGAGTTTTCTCATTTCCATTCTTGTCCCCTCTGTTCATTTCCCTCCTGTCCTACTTTTAATGCTTTCTGATTTTTCTTCCAGTGTTTCCTTTTTGCAAATATAAGTAATTACATAATTCCTATCTCCCTTTCTTTCTCCCACACACTATTCTGCTTCTCTCTTTTTGACCTTATGCTGATTATTCATTATTTGTGTGTAAGCTCTTATCTATATTTTGAATACATGGTCTTCACTTGTGGGTGGATGCAACCCAAGTTTATTAACTAGTCAATGATGAACATTTGGGTTTTTATATTTTACTGTTATTACCAGCAATGCTATAATGAATAACCTTGTGCATATATTATTTTCTAACTGTGCAGGTATAGCTTTAAGATAAATTCCTAGAGATGAGATTGTTGGGGAAAAGCTAATGTATCTGAAATATTTTAGTGCCCCAAATTTATATTTCTTAAAAATAAATGTGATTCTATTACTATTTTACTTAGAACACTCACTGGCTATTGATTGCTTAAAAATTTCAGAATATGGCTCCAAGAAAATATATTCTCTTGATTCTCTTCCACATCTTGTACTATGTGCCCTCTTGTTTTCTTTGTTGCAACCTTACTGATCTGTTTTTAGGACCTGGTGCTCACTGTCTTCTTTTCTTACAAGGATCTTGGTACTTGCTTTTATCTCTGTTTGGAGTGCTTATATTTCCTTATTTCAGTTACTCCTACACTTCCCTTAAAGATTTTCTCAAGCCTCGTTTTATCTTAACATTTCTTTTTCTTTGAGTTTGAAAACTTTCATGAAAATAGTAAATAATCCAGTGAACCCCTCCCCACCCAGCTTCAACAAATAGCACACTTTTTTTTATGGAAAATTTATTGAGCTCCCTGAAGTCAACTATTGCTGTTAGAAATATTGCATTGTATGTTTTTGATTCCTTGTGCTTACCAAATTTGCAGATTTACATTTGTTTATGTAATTTAATTGTAATTTGCCCAAGAATGCTGAGCTTCCTGAAAGGAAACATTCTGTATTTTGTTCATAATTACTTTTCTAGTACTTAGTCGAGTACTTGACTGAGTATTCAGACTATCTTAGGAAAAGGCTGTGCTATTAAATAGTTGGAGAATTGCACAGGTGTCCCCAAATAGGGAGTATTAAGTAAATAGTTACATTTTAATTCTATTTCTTCAAGATCACATACTGTAACCTATAAAAGAAGGAGATACACTAGAAGATATAAATTAAGGATTTGTTTTAGTGACTTGATACACAATTTGTACAAGCTAAAGGAGTGCTGAGAGAAATTTATAGCACTAAATGTTTACATTAGAAAAGAGAAAATGTCTCAAATCAGTAATGTATATAATTTCACATTAAGAAAGTATAAAAGAGCATGGTAAACCCAACTTCAGCAGAAGAAAAACTCAGTGGAAATCAATGAAATTGGAAACAGAAAAACAATATACAAAAACCAGTGATAGAAGATGATGAAAAGAATAATAAAACAAACCTCTAATAACAGTGAATGAGATAAAAGAACACAAATGGTCAATATGACAAATAGAATAAGGATATAAAAAACACAATACTGACAAGACTCCAAAATTATAATAAGAGAATATTGTAGAGAACTCTATACACATAAATCTGACCAGTTAGATAAAATGGACTAATTAGTAGGAAAGCAAAAATACCACAATGAACCCAACAATGATAAATTTAAATAACCATTAAAGAAAGTGATTTTGTAATTTAAATACAAAAGAAAGAAAAGGACCAGATATTTTTGCTAGAGAATTATTCCAAACATTCAAAGAAAAATAAACACAATTTCCACACAATCTCTTCCAGAAAATAGAAAAGGAGAGAACAATTTCAAATTAATTTTACGAGGTCAGCATTATTCTGATGTGGATACTAAGACAAAGATAGTACAAAACTATAGACCGATTTCTCTCATGAAAGAGATGTAAAACTACTTTTAAAATATTAGCAAATGGAATTTAGCAATAAATAAAAAGGATTATGTGACATGACCAAGTAAGGGTTATTCCAAGTTTGCAAGACTGATTCAGTGCTCAAAAATCAGTCAGTGTGCGGGACGCCTGGGTGGCTCAGTTGGTTAAGCAGCTGCCTTCGGCTCAGGTCATGATCCCAGCGTCCTGGGATCGAGTCCCACATCAGGCTCCTTGCTTGGCGGGGAGCCTGCTTCTCCCTCTGTCTCTGCCTGCCATTCTGTCTGCCTGTGCTTGCTCTCTCTCCCTCTCTCTCTGACAAAAAAAAAAAAAAAAAAAATCAGTCAGTGTGGTCTACCACATTAGTGGGTAAATTTTAAAAAACTGCAGAATTACAGCAGTAGATACAAAAAATATTTTTTGACAAAATTGAACATCCATTCATAAGAAATACTCTCTGAATACTAGAAGTAGAGGAGAGTTTCCTCAAGCTGATAAAGAATGTCTGTAAAAGACCTTCTGCTGAGCAATATCATCTGGTGAAAGACTGGATGCTTTCTAAGGTTGGAAACAAGGCAAATATGTCTGCTCTCACCACTCCCAAGAAAGTTTACCAAGGTCCCAGCATAAAAGAACATATATAAATATTTTATAAACCAGCAACTGATAATAAGAAAACAAAGTAAAATACAATGCCATTTACCACCACTCAAAATAATGAAATACTAAGGTATAAATTAAACAAAACTTGTACAGGGCTTTTATGCTGAAAACTATATAACCCTGATGAAAAAAATCAAAGTTCTAAATCAGTGTAAATTGTTTAGGGATTGCAACACAGTAAAGATATTAACTCTTCAGAATAGGTAACTGATACATTAAATGTAAATGTTAAGCCAAGCAAGATTTAAAAAAACACAACAGCATTATTCCAAATTTATATGTGGAGCCAAAGTAACCAGAACAGATAAAACAATGTTGAACAAGAAATATAATGTGGGAAGCATCACTATCTGAATTAAAGAACCCAGAAACTGACCCCTGAAAATACAGCTAACTGATTTTTGAGAAAGGAAAAGACAGTTCAATGGGAGAAAAACAATGGTACAGAGCAAATGGATATCCACAGGCAAAAATAAAATATATATATATCAACTTAGACATAACTATACAGAAATTAACTCAAAATGTACTGT
Organism: Enhydra lutris kenyoni; assembly: GCF_002288905.1. Classification (NCBI taxonomy): domain Eukaryota; kingdom Metazoa; phylum Chordata; class Mammalia; order Carnivora; family Mustelidae; genus Enhydra; species Enhydra lutris. The sequence continues at coordinate 2,268,982 of NW_019154179.1, read as the reverse complement.
AAATTTAAATGTAAATGTAAAATGACATAATTTTTAAAATTTGGAGAAAATTTTTGGACCAAAAACTTGGTGAAGCATTCTTAGCTATAACAACAAAAACACTGATAAAAATTGAACTTCATCAAAATTAAAAATTTAGACCTTGGAAAAACCTTATACAGAGGATGAGAAGACAAGTCACTGATAAGTGTGAAAATGTGCAAATCATATATTTGACAAAGAACTCATTATAAACTCACAAAATTCAATAGTAAAAAAAAAAAAAAAAATTGAAGGAAGGAGAGGAATACTTCCAAAATCATTTTATGAGACCAGCATTACTCTAATGCCAAAACCAGACAAAAACACCCCAAGAAGGAAAATTAGAGGCCAATATCCTTGATGAAATATATGCAGAGTCCTCAACAAAATGTTAGCAAACTAAATTCATCAATACACTGAAAAATCACATAGCATGATCAAGGGGAATTTATTCCAGAGATGCAAGGATGGGAATGGTTCAATATCTGCAAGTCAATCATTAAGATATATCACATGAACAAAATAAAGGATATAAAAAATCATGTAATTATATTAGTATGCAGAAAAAGCATCTGACAAAACTCAACATGCACTTATGATAACAATTCTCAACGAAATGGGTACAGAGGGAATGTATCTAAACATAATGAAGGCCACATATGACCAGTCCACAGTTAACATCATAGTGAATGGTGAAAAGCTAAAAGTTTTTCCTCTAAGATTAGGAACAAGGATGCCTACTCTCGCCATTTTTATTTAACATCCTCTTGCAGGTCCTAGCCACAGCAGTTTGGCTAGAAGAAGAAATAAAAGGCATCCAAATTGGTTAGGAAGAAGTAAAACTGTCACTATTTGCAGATGACATGAAACTATACATAGAAAAGACTAAAGACTCTGGAAAAACTAGTACCTTAATTCAATAAAGCTGCAGAATATAAAAAATCACTATGTAGAAATCTGTTGTGTTTCTGTACACAAATCTACTATTAGAACGGGGAAAAAATCACAGTTACAATAAAATTTTTAAAAAAGAATAAAATACCTAGGAATAAATTTAACCAAGGAGGTGAAAGACACATCATACACAGACAACAAAAAGACATTGTACACTGACAACAATAAGACATTGATGCAAAAATTGAAGAGAAATAAATGGAAAGATATTCTGTGCTTATGGAATGGAAGAATCGATATTGTTAAATAGCCCACACTACCCAAAGCAGTCTGCAGATTCAGTGCACTCACTCTCAAAATTCCAATGACCTTTTTCACAGAACTAGAAGAAACAATTCTAAAATTTGTATGGAACCACAAAAGACCCCAAATCGCCAAAGCAGTCTTGAGAAAGAACAAAGCTAGAGGCATCACATAACATTTGACTTTGAAAACCAAAGAGGCCAGATTTCCTGAGTCCTTACAATCAGTGGAACTTAACACCTGAAACATTAAAAATCAGTGGCCTAACATCTGGGAGAACAGGGGGATGAGAGGAAACTGAGTCCCCACCCAAACAGCCCTGCAGTGATATAGCGTAGGAGTAGTGGTTTGAAAATAGCCTGGGGTATATCAGATGAAGATTTATTTACTAATCTCAGAGCCTGTGCTGGTGGGACAGCATATTAAGTGACTTCTCCAGGAATAAAGGAGTTGGTAGGCACCATTTCCCTCCGCCACCCCACCCCCAGCATAGCAACCTGTGGGAACCAGCACAGTGCCAATACTCACTACCTAACTTGCTAACAGTGCCCACTTCATTCCCATTCCCCTATGGACATGTGACTTCCAACAAGGCCTCAGCACCAGCTCTTTTCCCACAGAGGACCCTCCCAAACCTTTTGTTAACACTGTGCATCCTACCTTCAACCTCCACAGTCTGTGCTTCTGCGGATCCACCCCCCTCCAATACACTCCTGGCCAGAGCCCATCCAAAGTACTGTGACAGGGCTGGCAGAATGTAAGCAACCACAGCAACAGGGAGAAAGACAACCACTGGGGGAAGATACCTGGTCTACTACAGGTCCCACCTACCAAGGAAAACTTCTCAGGGGACAAAACAGGGAAAGAGTCCTGCACTTCAGTATTATTGCATCTCTAGCAAATAACTGGTCTGACTCTCATCAAGCCTAAGGCAGCCCCAAAGTGATTACTATCACCACAGCAACTAAACCCTGCCTACAACAAGTAGAGAGACGTTGAAGACACTGTCCAAGGAAAAAGTGCCTCAGCCACAAAAGAAAACACAAGCAACACACATAGGAGACACCTCTGGAGTACTAGGTTCTCGTGACCAAGGGACACTCCACTGCAGGGCACTATAGAATCTCTTTTTCATAAGGCAACTACTTTTAAGGGCAGGAAATGCAGCTAACTTCCCTAACACATAGAAACTACACAGAAAGTTAGTCAACATGAGGACACAGAAGCATATGTCTTAAATGAGAAGACAGGACAAAATTGCAGCAAGAGACATAAACAAAATGAAGATAATTAATATGCCTGATAGAGAAATTAAAATAATGGTCATAGAATTACTCAAAGGATTTGATAAAAGAATGGAGGAACTAAGAGCTACCTTAACAAAGAGGTAGAAAACATACAAAAGAAACAATCAAATAAGAACTCAATAAATGAAATTAAAAATCACTAGAAGGAATGAAGTAGACTAAAGGAGGCAGAAGAACGGATGAGCGACCTGGAGGAAAGCAATCAAGCTGAACAGGTGAGAGAGAAAAAACTAATACAAAATGAAAATAGATTTAGGGAACTTGGCGACAACTTGAAGCATATTAACACTCCTGTTATATGGATACTCTATACCTCTATAGAGTGTATATACTCTATAAGAGTATACTCCTATAAGAGACTTATTTCAGGGGCGCCTGGGTGGCTCAGTGGGTTGAGGCCTCTGCCTTCGGCTCGGGTCATGATCTCAGGGTCCTGGGATCGAGCCCCACATCGGGCTCTCTGCTCGGCGGAGAGCCTGCTTCCTCCTCTCTCTCTCTGCCTGCCTGTCTGCCTACTTGTGATCTCTGTCAAATAAATAAATAAAATCTTTAAAAAAAAAAAAAAAGACTTATTTCAGAACTAAAGACACGGGGCACCTGGGTAACTCAGTTAGGCTTCTACCTCCAGCTCAGGTCACGATCCCAGAGTCCTGGGATTGACCCCTGCATCAGACTCCGAGCCCACTTCTCCATCTCCCTCTGCCTGCCAGTCCCCCTGCTTGTGCACTCATGCTCCCTCACATGTGGTCTCTCTCCCTCTCTGTCAAATAAGTGAATAAAATCTTTAAGAAAAAAAGAACTAAAGATACATGTAGATTGAAAGTAAAGGGATGGAGAAGTATTTATCACACAAAAGATATGAAAAGAAAGCTGAGGTAGAAATACTTATTTGGACAAAATAGACTATTTACTTAATACATGGATAGTCAATATATACTATTGTATTTGTCTTTTTAGCTTATATTTAAATTATAGTTATTTAATATACAGAATATTAGTTTCATGTGTATGATATAGTGATTTACCATTTCCATACAACACCTGATACTCATCACAACAAATGCACTTCCTAGGCCCCATCACCTATTTAACCAATCTCTCCACCCACATCCATTCTGGTAACCAGTAAGAAAAGAGATTTTTTTTTTTTTTAAGATTTTATATATGTGTCAGAGAGAGAAAGAGAACAAGCAGGGGGAGCAGCAGGCAGAGGGGGAAGTAGGCTTCCCACCAAGCAAAGAACCCAGTGCGGTACTCAGTCCCAGGACTGTGGGACCATGACCTGAGCCAAAGGCAGATGCTTAACCAACTGAGCCACCTAGAAAGAAAAAAAAAAGATTTTAAAACAAAAACTGTTTTTTGTAAGGACATAATATCATTTATAAGGGAACAACACAAGAAGAATTTATAACAATATGCACCAACACGGAAGCACCCAAATACATAAAGCTCATAATAATAAACATAAAGTAATTGATATAGTAATACAATAATATTAGGGGACTTTAATACTCCAGTTACGTCAATGAATAGATCAAACAGAAGAGCAACAAGTGGCTTTAAATGACACATCAGCCAGATGGATCTGATATATAGTCAGAACATTCCCCCTAAAACAGCAGAATACACATTCTTTTCAAGTGCAAATGAAACATTCTCCCAGAATAGATCACATATTAGGACATAAAACAAACCTCAACAAATTAAAAAAGACTAAAGTCATACCATGTCTTTTCTGATCATGGTACTTTGAAAATCAAACAGAAGAAAGAGTCTGGAAAGAGCAAAACTACATGGAAGTTAAGTGACATGCTACTAAACAATGAGTATGTCAACCAAGAAATCAAGGAGGAAAACAAAAAATACATGGAGACAAACGAAAATATAATTATAATGGTCCAAAATCTTCAGGTCAAAGCAAAAGTGGTTCTGAGAGGTGAGTTTATAATAATACAGACCCACCTCAAGAAGCAAGAAAAATCTCAAAAAACTACCCTTACACCTAAAGGAGCTAGAAAAAGAACAAACAAAACCTCAAACCAGTAAAAAGAAGGAAATAAATATTAGAGCAGAAATAAACTTAATAGAAACTAAAAACAAAAAACAAAAACCAGTAGAACAGATCAATAAAACCCAGAGCTGGTTCTTTGAAAAAATGAACAAAATTGATAAACCTTTATACAGATTCATCAAAAGAGAGAGAACTCAAATAAACAAAATCAGACATGAAAGAGGAGAAATACATCTAACACCACAAAAACTTAAGCATTTGGGCAGACCTATGACCAGCAGTGAAATTGAATCAGTAATCAAAAACCCCCAACAAACAAAAATCCAGGAACAGATGGCTTCACAGGCAAATTTTACCAAACATTTAAAGAAGAGTTAACACCTATTCTAAAAAAAAAAAAAAAAAAAAAAAAAAGGAAGGAAGGAAGGAAGGAAAACTTCCAAATTCATTGCAAGAGGCCAGCATTTGCCCTGACACCAAAAACAAAGACTCTACATAAGAAAGAGAAAATAAGATCTGAAGTATGATATAGATGCAAAAAACCCGGACAAAATATTAGCAAATCAAATCCAACAATACATAAAATATCATCCACCACAATCAAGTGGGATTTATTCCTGGGTTTCAAGGGTGGCTCAGTATTCACAAATCAATCAATGTGATACATCCCATCAATATGGGAAAGGACATAAACTGTAGGAACATTTCAATAGATGCAGAAAAAGCATTTGACAAGATACAACATCCATTCGTGATTAAAAGAAAAAAACTTAACATAGTAGATTTAGAGGGAACATACCTCAAAATAATAAAGGCCATATATGAAACACCCACAGCTAATAACATCATTCTCAATAGGGAAAAACTAAGAGCTTTTCTCCCAAGGTTAAGAACAAGACAAGAATGTCCACTCTCACCACTTTTGTTCAACACACTACTGGAACTCTTAGCGACAGCAACAAAGCAAAAAAAAGGAATAAGAGGCATCCAAATTCGTAAGGAAAAAGTAAAACTTTGACTATTTGCAGATTACATGACTCTATATATAGAAAACCCAAAAAACTCAAACCAAAAAAAACCTGCTAAAACTGATAAATGAATACAGTAAGGTGGCAGGATAATAAATCAATATACAGAAATTCACTTCATTTCTATACCCTAATAATGAAGTGGCAGAAAGAGAAATTAAGCAAATGATCTCATTTATAATTGCACCAAAAAGAATAAAATACATAGGAATAAACTTAACCCTGGACGTGAAAAGACCTATACTATGAAAACTGTAAAACATTTATGAAGAAAATTGAAGAGGACACAAACAAATGCAAAGATATTCCATGTTCATGGTCTGAAAGAAAAAATACTGTTAAAATATACCTACTACCCAAAACAATCTACAGATTTAATGTTATCCCTACCAAAACACCAAGCATTTGTCACAGAACTAGAATGATCCTAATGTTTGTATGGAACCATAAAAGACCCCAAATAGCCAAAATGGTGTTGAAAAAGTAGAACAAAACTGGAGATATCACAATTCCAGATATCAAGTTCTATTACATGATGCTGTAGTAATCAAAACAGTATGATACAGGCACAAAAATAGACACATAGATAGAAGAGAATATTGAGCCCAGAAATGAACCCACATTAACATGGTCAATTAATGTTCAACAAAAGCAAGAACATGCAATGGAAAAAAGACAATCTCTCCAACAAATGATGCTAGGAAAAGTAGACAGCAATATACAAAAGAATGAAACTGGACCATTTTCACCATACACAATAATACTTAAGATGGTTTAAGGATCTAGACATGAGACTTGAAACCATAAAAATCCTGGAAGAGAACACGGGCAGTAATTTCTTTGACATTGGCCATAGCAACAACTTTCCAGATAGGTCTCCTGAGACAAGGGAAATAAAAGTAAAAATAAACTTGGGACTACATCAAAATAAAAAGTTTCTGCACAACAAATGAAAAAAATCAACAAAACTAAAAGGCAACCTACTGAATGGGAGAAGGTATTTGCAAATGATAGGGCTGATAAAGGGTTAGTCTCCAAAATCTATAAAGAACTTATAAAACTTAACACCCAAAAAACGATCCAATTAAAAAATGGGCAGAAGACTTGAACAGACATTTCCCCAAAGAAGACATCCAGATAGCCAACAGACACATAAAAAGATGCTCAACATGACTGATCATCAGGGAAATGCAAATCAGAACCACAATGTGATGTCAGAATGGCTAAAATCCGAAACAAAGTTAAAACAAGTGTTGACAAGGATGTGGAGAAAAAGAAATACTCTTGCACTATGGGTAGGAATGCAAACTGGTACAGCCACCGTAGAAAACAGTATGGAGGTTTCTTACAAAGTTTAACTACGAAGTTAAAAATAGGACCAAACTACTAGGGATTTACTCACCAAGTACAAAAACACTAATTCAAAGGGATACATGCACCCATATGTTTAGTGAAGCATTATTTACAATAGCAGGGAGATAGAAGCACCCCAAGTGTCCATAAATAGAGGAAGTCATGGCAAATACATACAGTGGAATATTACTTGGCCATGAAAATGAAATCTTGCCATTTGCAACACACAGATGGAACTGGAGCATAATGTTAATAAGTGAAATAAGTCAGAAAAGGACAAATACAGATATCACTACTATGTGGAATTGAAGAAAAAAATAAATGAACAACAAAATAAAAGAGAAACCAAAAAACATACTCTCAACTGATGGTTAAGAGAGGGTGGTGGGTGGGGCTATGGGTGAAATAGGTAAAGGGGATTAAGAGTACACTTCTCTTGATGAGCATTGAGCAGTGGACAGATTGGTGAAGCATTTTGTGCTCCTGAGACTAATATATCATTGTATATTAACTATACAGGAATTAAAAGTTTAAAAACTTTTTCATTATTATAGTATTTGCTAAAGGCGAACTGTTATCTGTGATTATAATTTCCTGGAAGCTCAGATGATGGTTAGAATATTTTAGCTGCGAAGTTCTTTTATAAGTATATGTTTCTTCAGCATAATGCTATTACACACTTAATAGACTACAGTATAGTGTAAGCATAACATGCATTGTGAAACCAAAAAATTCATGTAATTTGCTGTAATGCAGTATTCATTTTATTGTGATGGCCTGGAGCTGTACTTGAAATATCTCTGAGTTATACATAAATAGGTCTAAACAGAGAAGCTAACAACAATAAAAAGTAGGTGATTTCAATATTCCACTTACAATGATGGAAAGAAAGTCTAGACATAAAAATTAATAAACAGCTGATTTGAACCTGATAGACCAATTGGATGTAACAGACGAATATAGAACCTTCCATCCATCAGAAGCAAACATAATTTTCTCAGGCACACACATTATTCTCCAGGAGAAATCATGTTAGGTTTAAAAAAAAAAAAAAGCAAATCTTAACAAATTTTAGAAGATTGAAATCATTCTGAACTATAAATCAACAATAACAAGAAAATAGGAAAATTCAAAAAATGTGGAAACTAATAACACAGTTAAATATTGGGTCAGAAAAAAAAATGGAAAAATAATGTGAAAACTATCTTGAATCCAGCAAAAGCAAAAATACAACATGCTAAAAGGTATAAGATGCAGCAAAAGCTGTAGTAAGAGGGAAGTTTGTAGCAATAATGCCTATATTAGGAAATAAAAAACATTAAATAAACACCTTTATGTCTCAGGGAACTAGAAAAACAAGACCTGAGGCCAAAAGGCAGGAAATAATAAAGTTTAGAGCAGATAAATGTGGAAAATAGGCAGCCAAATATACTTTATCCGTTAGGGCTGTCATTCAGAATAGAAGGAAAGATAAAGAGTTTCCAAGACAATCAGCACATACTGGGTCACAAATCAGGATTCAACGAGTACAAAAAGGTTGAGAGCATACCATGCATATTTTTGGGCAACAATGCTATGAAACTTGAGGTCAACCACAAGAAAAAACTTGGAAGGAACACAAATACGTGGAGATTAAAGAACATTCTACTAAAGAATGAATGGGTCAACCAGGAAATTAAAGGAGAATTTTAAAAATACATGGAAGGAAATGAAAATGAAAATACACATTCTAAACCCATTGGGATGCAGCAAAGGCGATCCGAAGAGGGAGGTATATACCCATATAGGCCTTCCTCAAGAAACCAGAAAAGTCTCAAACACAAGACCTAACCTTACACCCAAAGGTGCTGGAAAAATAAGAGGAAATAAAGCCTAAATCCAGCAGGAGAAAGGAAATAATAAAGATTAGAGCAGAAATCAATGATACAGAAATTAAAAAAAAAAAAAACTGTAGAACAGATCAATGAAACAGCTGTTTCTTTGAAAGAATTAACAAAAATTGATAAACCCTTAGCCAGATTTATCAAAAAGAGAGACCCAAATAGAGGAAATCATGAATGAAAGAGGAGAGATCACAACAAACACCAAAGAAATATGATTATAAGAGAATATTATGAGCAATTATATGCCAACAAATTAGGCAATCTGGAAGAAATTGATGCATTCCCAGAAGCATATAAAATACCAAAACTGAAACAGGAAGAAATAGAAAACCTGAACAGACACATAACCAGCAATGAAATTGAAGCAGTAATCAAAACACTCCCAGCAAACAAATGTCCAGGGCTGGACGGCTACCTATCAAACATTTAAAGAAAAATTAATACCCATTATTTTGAAACTTTTCCAAAAAAATAGAAGTGAAAGGAAAACTTCCAAACTCATTCTATGAGGCCAAATCCCCAAAACAAAGACCTCACCAAAAAAGAGAATTATAGACCAATATTATCCCTGATGAACGTAGATGTCAAAATTCTCCAAAAGATACCAGCCAATAGGATCCAACAGTATATTAATAGGATTATTCACCAAGATCAAGTGGGATTTATTCCTGGGCTACAAGGGTGGTTCAACAGCCACAAGTCGATTAACATGATATAATACATTAACAAAACAAAGGATAAGAACCATGTGATCCTCTCAGTGCAGAAAGGCATTTGACAAAATACCGCATCCTTTTTGATAAAAAAAACCTCAGAAAAGTGGGGAGAGAAGGAACATACCTCAGCATCATAAAGGCCTTATACAAAAGACTTACAACTAATATCATCCTCAGTGGGGAAAAACAGAGCTTTTACCCTAAGGTTAGGAACATGACTGGTATGTCCACTTTCGCTACTGTTGTTCAACATATTACTAGAAGTCCTAGCTTCAGCAATCAGAAAACAAAAAGAAATAAGAGGCATTCAGATGAGCACAGAAGTCAAACTTTCACTCTTTGCAGACGTCATGATTCTCTATGTAAAAATCCCAAAGGACTCCACCAAAAAATTGCTAAAACTTACACAGGAATTCAGCAAGGACACAGTCTATAAAGTCAACACACAGAAGTCTGTTGCATTTCTATACATCAACAATGAAGCAGCAGAAAGGAGTCAATCCCATTTACAGTGGTACCAAAAACTCAAAGGTACCTATCTAACCAAAGCAGTAAAATAATTGTGCTATGAAAACTACAGAATATTTATGAAAGAAATTGAGGAATACACAAAGAAATGGAAAAACATTCCATGCTAATGGATTGGAAGACCAAATATTTTTAAAATATCTATACTACCTAAAGCAGTATACACATACATTGCAATCCCTACTAAAATAACCACCAGTATTTTTCACAGATCCAGAAGAAACAATTCTGAAATTTATATGGAACCACAAAAACCACCAGATAGCCAACACAATGTTGAAAAAGCAGAACAAAACTGGAGGTATCACAATTCCAGATTTCATGTTATACTACACAAAACTGTAATAATCAAAATAGTATGGTACAGGCAGAAAAAAAAAATAGACACATAGATCAATAGAACAGACAGCAAATCCAGAAATGAGTCTGCAACTACATGGTCAAACAATGTTAATGTTCAACAAAGAGGTAAGAATATCCAATGGGAAAAAGACACTCTCGTCAACAAATGGTATTGGGAAAACAAATGGTATTGGGAAAATAGATGCAGAAGAATGAAACTGGACCACTTTCTTACACCATACACAAAAATAAATTCAAAGTGGACAAAAGACCTAAATGTGAAACAGGAATCCATCAAAATCCTAGAAAAGAATACAGGTATCAACCTCTTTGACCTCAGCCACAGCAAGTTCTTGCTAGACATGTCTCCAGAGGCAAGGACAACAAAAGCAAAAATGAACTATTGGGAGTTCATCAAGACAAAAATCTTCTGCACAACAAAGCAAACAAACTAAAAGGCATCCTATGGAATGGAAGAAGGTATTTGCAAATGACATATCAGATAAAGGGCTAGTATCCAAAATCTAAAAAGAACTTACCAAACTCAACACCCAAAAAATTAAAAATCAAGTCAAAAAAATGGGAAGAATACATGAATAGACATTCTCCAAGAAGACATACAAATGGCTAACAGACACATGAAAAAAATGTTCAAATACAAATCAAAACCACAATGGGATAGCATCTCACCAGTCAGAATGGCTAAAATTAACAACTCAGGAAAGAATGGATGCTGGCAAGGATATGGAGAAAGGGAAACCCTTTTGCACTGTTGGTGGGAATACAAACTGGTCCAGCCAATCTGGAAAACAGTATGGAGGGTCCTCAGAAAGTTAAAAATAGAACTACGCTGACTCAGCAATTGCCGTACTAGGTTTTTACCCAAAGTATACAAACATAGTGATTCAGAGGGGCACATCCACCCCAATGTTTATATCAGCAATGTCCACAATAGCCAAAATACAGAAAGAGCCCATTTGTCCATCAACAGATGATAAGGAAGATGTAGGATTGGGGGTCGGGGGGTGGAGTATTACTCAGCCATCAAAAACAATGAAATCTTTCCATTTGCAATGACATGGATGAAACTATAGTGTGTTATGCTAAGCAAAATAAGTCAATTAGAGAAAGAAAAATACCATATGATTTCACTCATATGTGGAATTTAAGAAACAAAACATGAACATATGGGACAAGGGAAAAGAAGGAAGCAAACTATAAGAGACTCAACAATAGAGCTCAAACTGAGGGTTGATGGAGGTGTGTGGAGAATGGGCTAAATGGGTGATGCGTGTTGTGTGTGATAAACCACTGAATTCTACTCCTGAAAGTAGTATTCGCATAGTTAACATAGTTAACTGTATGTTAACTAACTAGAATTTAAATAAAAAGTTGAATGAAAAGAAAATAGTGTCATGTTGATAGCATAAGATGGGATAAGAATACAGTGTCTTTGCCTCTGTGGTCTTTATCCCCAAAACACAAATTCCATTTTTATCCTCAAAACATATCAGACAAGTATCCCATACTGAAGGACTTTCTGCAATGTCTTCTAAATGTCAAGGTTATCAAAACCAGGGCAAGTCACTCATAATCTAGAGGAGTCTAAGGAGACATGATAACTAGATATAATATTGTATCCTGGATGGAACTATGGAACAGAAAAACGAGATTAAGGGGGAAAAATAAATATCAAAGTATGGATTTTATTTAATAATTGTCAACATTATATTATTAGTTGTGACAAATCTAGGAATGATAACAGTAGGGTAAATTGGGTACAGCATATTTAGGAATTTTCCTTCCTATCCTTGCAGTTTTCCTGTGAATTTAAAGACATTCTAAAATAAAAAATTTCTTTTTATTTTATTTTTTAGATTTTATTTATTTATTTGACAGAGAGAAGGGGAACACAAGCAGGGGAAGTGGGAGAGGGAGATTTTTTTCTTCATCAAATGAGTTCTTGCCATTTGCAATACATGGATGGACCTAGAGGGTATAATGTTGAGTGAAATGAGTCAATCAGATAAAGACAATTATCATATGATTTCATTCATTTTGGAATTTAAGAAACAAAACAAAAGACCCCCCCCCCAAAAAAAGGGGCAAACAAAAAAGCAAACTCTTAAATTCAGACAACAAACTAGTGGTTGTCAGAGGGGAGGTGGGTGGGGGAGGGATGAAATTGATAAAGGGGATCAAAAGTACATTTATCTTATGGAGCACTGTTAATATATTGTTAGCTACTAGTTTTGTTTTTGGGGTTGGTTTTTTTTTTTTTTTTTTGTATTTTAAATCTTTTGAGGCCTTCCCTGGTATGTAGTTAAGTTACTTGGAATTAATTTGATTATTTCAGGGATTGCATTAAGCTGTGTTTTATTAGATTCAGAGCTTGCTTTAGGACTCATTGGCTCTTCTGTTAAGCAATAAACATCCTGGTATTCTTCCCAGTTGGCCATGAAGTAGATTTTTCTACCCTGGCTGGTGACAACAGAAGCTTCCTACATCTATGTATGCTTTGATAATTTTTTCAGCCTATTCTTTTTCACTGATCTTTCCCCATTCTTGAGTATTTTTCTTCCATACTTGCACAAGTTAGTACTTAGGAGACTCTTCTGCAAATCTCTAAGACTCCATATCAGTACAGCTTTTTCTTCTCTAGTATTTCATCCTTAACAATTCTGGTTGTCATGATTCATTTATGTTTCTTCAACTTAATGAGTCAGCTAGGCTTTTTTGGTTCTTTTGTTCTAGGTTAAACTCTTGGCAGTAAACTGTGTGATAAGGGAAATTTTCAACTTTTAATGTTTGTGGACCCTGCTCCTGGGCTTTAACATTTACTAAGACCAAAATGACTCGGCAAAACCTCAAAGCATGGGCTCTTTTTCTGCCCCAAGCACATGAGATCATGACCTGAGCCAAAGACAGAGGCTTAACCCACTGAGCCACCCAGGCGCCCCTCTTTAAAATTTTTTAAAGTTTATGTTCATTTTGTGTCAACACGTGATAATCCTTGGACTCACATCATTTGTTTTCCCATTTCAAGTATTTCTGTCTGCACCGCCTGGTGTCTAAAGTCTAAAAGCCATTTTATATAGTTTGTACACTTTTTTAGATATGTGGTATGGAGAAGTAAATCAGTTCCTTTTACTCTATTATGGCCAGTTTGGAAAGTCCTTCTAAACTCTCTTCTTTAAAACATAGACACTGAGCATTTTGGAATTTAACATTACTTAGGCTTGTGATTTAGGGGGTTAAGAAGATTGGTGCTTTATAAGCATTAGAAAATATTTTTTGTGATCATTCCCCTCCCAGAAAAGTTGTAGTGAGCACCCTAAATGTGCCACTTTTGAAACTATACCTTCCTTCACATTCAGAAACAGTGAAACCTATGCAGCTAAACTGAAGTGCTAAATTATTTCCCATTTACAGGGTACTGCTTTACAAAGCCAGAACTGATCTTCACATTGGAACAAGGAGAGGATCCATGGTTATTAAAGAAAGAATTTCTAAGAAAAAGCTCCCCAGGTGAGTTATTGAATACTGGCAGAAGGCATCCAAGAAAATTAGATCCAAAGTGATCAGCTAAAAAAAAAATAAAACCAAAGCAATCAGCTGGAAGTGAGCTGTTTAAAATGTTTTTCAGCACTGTCCTTTTAGAGTCTTTTTAAATTACAAAATAATAGATCTAATAAAATGTGGGGGGGGCCAGTTAACACAAGGAGTGGGTTGTAAGCATGTTGATGTTCTCATCTTAAAAGATGGGAAGCTGAAAAGTTAAATAATGAATTCCATATTCTTAACAGTAAAAACATAAAAACTAAGAAAAATTAATAAAACTACTAAAATTGAGAATCAGCAGATTAGAAAAGAGAAAGGAACCATAATTTTTTCACCATATAATAATGAGTTACTAGTTGTCATCTAAATATATAGATAATTAAGAAATTACATAATATTATTGGAAAGGATAACTACTGGAACAAACCGCAGCCTTCCTAATTATTAGAAGTTAAATATGTTTAATAGAGCAAAGATAACAGACCTATTAATAGAAAAGTTTCTTTAAAAGCTATACAGAGTCCCCAATAATATTATGTGTCAACTATACTTCAAATTAAAAAAAAGAAAGAGCAAGTCCTCAAGACAGCTACCACATACTGCATTCATTGGTTCTTTTTGCTACTCAGCATATAGTCATACTTAACAGCTAAGATTTATAACATGAAATGATTGGTACAAAGCAAAATCAGCAAAAAGAAAAGGGACAAAGTCCAGAGGAAACCAAGTGCAAGCTTCCAAGACCCCCAGCAGTGAATGTTGTCTACCTGGAAAGTTCATTAGAGACTAGGTTCTTGGGAACCATCTCAAAATCTAAGTTTGTAGATGCCAGGCAGGGGCTAATCTTCCAAGCCAACCATCTAAGGGTAACAGTCTCAGACCTGCTGTGTTAAACATTTTGCACAAAAGCTATGCAAATACACTACATAATATACAGTAAGGTAAACATACCTGCCATATCAACTAATGAAAATGAATTAAATTCATCTATTAAGATAATATCCCATCAAATTGTATCAAAGAGATATGCCTAAAAAGTAATATATATAGTTTGAAATATAGCCATAAATTGTTAAGCCAAAAGCATTTTAAACTCAATATTTATTTACCTAATACTTAAGAATCAGTTCATGTCAAAAACAGATAAGAAAATTTGATATTGTGATAAAGCTAAAAAAGTTTTAAAGGACATTGAAGTTTTCAGTATTATGTACCAAATTATCAGGATTCATAAAACAAAATCTGGCAAGAGTTATAAGGATAAGTAGGCATACATTAGATATAATAGACCTTAATATGCCCCTCTTTCATACCAGACTCAGTGGGATCTAGAATACAGCTCAGAAAACTATCCCTAGGTCAAATTCTGCCTGCTGCTTTTTCTGGTAAAGAAACATTTATTGGAATACACAGCCATGTCCATTTGTTCATGTATTCACACTACAAGGCAGAGTTGAGTAACTTCAGTTTGAACTACAGAAACAACATAGGCTTTAACTGCTCAGGTTCTCTTCTATGTGGATTTTTTTCAATACAGCACATGTAAATGTATTTTCTCTTTCTTATAATTTTCTTTACTGTAGCTAACTTTATTGTAACAATACAGTATATAATACATGTAATATACAAAATGTGTTCATCAACTTTATGTCATTGGTATAGTTTCTAGTCAACAGCAGGCTACTAATAAGTTTTTGGTGAGTCAAAAATTGCATATTTTTAATTGCTTTGGGGGTTGGCACCCCTATTCTCCACATTGTTCAAGGGTCAACTATAATTGCAATAGAGAGTGCATGACCAGCAAAGCCCAAAACATTTACTCTCTGGCCTTTTACAAAGAAAGTTTCCCAATCTCTGGTCTAGACATTATCTAGCATATTTTATTAAAAAAATCTATTAAGTGTCTTTCAAAACTCTATTTTGAAAACAAAAAATAAACCTCCTTTTAAATGGCCTTGGAACACAGAAAATGTAAAGTATTTTAGACAAACATCAATAAATTTCAAAAAGCAGAGATACTATCGTTCAGTAACACTAATTGCAAACTATGAGAAAAGTTAAAATCCGTCTATCTTAAAATCAGTGATAAATATATATCTTTCAAAAACCTATTTCATCAAAATTATACAATATCCAGAAGTTTTTATTAAAAAAACATGTCTTGGGCTGTCTGGGTGGCCCATAGTTAAGCCTCTGCCTTCAGCTCAGGTCATGATCTCAGGGTCCTGGGATCGAGTCCCACATCAGGCTCTCTGCTGGAATGGAGCCTGCTTCCTCCTCCCTCTCTCTCTCTCTCTCTCTCTCTCTCTGTGCTTGCCTCTCTGCCTACTTGTGATCTCTCTCTGTCAAATAAATAAAATCTTAAAAAAGAAACAAACATGTCTTATTAGAACCTTTGAACTGTAGATAAAGCAGTGCAGAATTTTTTATCTCATATACAGTTGACACTTGAACAGCACAGGTTTGAACTATACAGATCTACCTATACATGGATTTTTTTCAATAAATGCAATAAAGTACTGTGGACATATTTTCTTTTATTTTCTTAATAATATTGTCTTTTCTCTAGCTTACTTTATTGTAAAAATACAGCATATATAATACATGTAAATTACAAAATATGTGTTAACTGTGTTTATCTTATTGGTAAGGCTTCTGGTCAACAGTAAGCTGTTAGTAGTTAAGTTTTTGGGGGAATCAGAAGTTATACACAGATTTCCAGCTGCATGGGGAGTGGTCAGCACCCCTTGGCCAGTTGACCCTTGAAACACACGGTCAATTGTACTTTTTTTTTTTTTTTAGATTTTTATTATTTATTTATTTGCTAGAGATTACAAGTAGGCAGAGAGGCAGGCAGAGAGAGAGGAGGAAGGAGGTTCCCCGCTGAGCAGAGAGCCTGATGCAGGGTTCAATCCCAGGACCCTGAGACCATGACCTGAGCCGAAGGCAGAGGCTTCAACCTACTGAGCCACCCAGGCGCCCCTCAAGTGTACTTTTTTTTAACAAGAAAGAAAGTTGTAAAAGAAAGCTTAAGTAAAGTAAAAAACTGTAATACAAACTATAATGGTATTAATTATATAGCAAAGGTAATCCTTGGAATAAAAGTAAATTAAATAGCTAACCTCAGCCAGAAAAAGGAAAGAAAGCACTCTTACTCATTATAAGTTAGGGGACAGATTCCTACTTGTGTAATATAATCTTGGAATATTTTAGCCTATACTTCATTTCTTTTGTAAACTCTTAAATCATGTGATGGATGTGTCAAGTTAGTGAATGAGATGAGCTCCTTTTCTCACCTGGATTATGATCCCCCCCACCAAAAGAATTGTCTGTTTCATTCTTCTACTTTGATATGTATTATATGATAAGTATTTTTAATAACATTGTAGATTGATTCCAAAATGAGGTGGAGATAACTGTTTCATACTGATTCATTCAGAAGACACTATTCATAAATGCAATGCCCAAGTCAAATTTCTAGGATTTTTTGAATCCTCAGGCTAAGTCAGCAATCGATCTGAGCCCTTCTATAAGCTCCCTAGGTAATTCTGAGCACACTGCTTTTTATGGACCACTGACATACTACAGAAGGATGCAAAGAGTATCATAGTGAGGGTTTCATTTTGGAAAAGTGAGCAAAGCTGCATAAAAAATATTTCATATCATATAAGGTACTGTTGATTAAAAGATGGACCCAGTATTTTAAATACAACCAAGAAAGAGAAAATTGCTGCCCATTTAACTATGGACATGCCATCAATTTTAAAATGAATCCTAAAAAAAAAAAAAAAAAGAATCCTGATTTGGGTTGTGATAATTTACTTTAAAAGTCATGAGTCACAGGGCGCTTGGGTGGCTCAGTTGGTTAAGCCTCTGCCTTTGGCTCAGGTCATGATCTCAGGGTCCTGGGATTGACCCCATATCGGGCTCTCTGCTCAGCGCGGTGCCTGCTTCTCCCTCTCTCTCTGCCTGCCTCTCTACTTACTTGTGATTTCTCTCTGTCGAATAAATGAATAAAATCTTTAAAAAAAAAAATCACGATTCACAAATATGGGCCCTCTCTGTATATCCCTTGTTAAAATAATGATACAGGCAGAATGGTACTTCTTTCAGATTTTAAAGTAAATATTGCTTAAATTTGTAAGAAGATATTAGAAGTCTTTCTGTTGTTAAGTTTAATGAAGATAGCTTTGCTGTACCTGAAAGGCATCTAGATTCTGTATAGTTCTAATACTAAATTGGAAGTCAGTTTAGGGAAAGAGTGTGCATATAAAGTTACTGCTGGAAAAGAACCATTTAATGGGGACCTATAACAAGATTAGAGCAGAAAATACTATGGACGGGTGGAATGGTAGTAAAACACACAATGAACATGTAGTTAATGTGACATTTTCCCTGAATCACTTAAATCTTTCATCCCTTGGTGCCTAGGGTAATGTATTCAAGGCTTTCTAATATTTTTAGGATAGGCCTGATGTTTTTGCTAGGAGTGTGGGTAGTAAAAGGGCAATAATAGTCAAATATGCATAAGAAACTTATGGTGAATAAATACAAAGGATACTTGTAGTTTTTAAGGCCAGTTTGAAGCATGATCCTTACTTAAGGTTCTCACAGTCAAAAAAAAAAAAAAAAAACACCTAGCTATGCTGGAAAACAGAATCAAAGATTGGGCAAGCAGGACTAGTTTGGGGAAAATAATGAGCAAGTTGAAAAGAGAAAAGTTGAGGTTTGATGACCAAGAGATAGTCACTATTTAACAATAATACCAAGGTACCAGAACCAGGATAGACCAGTGACTCCATTATAGGTGGAAAAATTACTTTAAGTCCATCATTTTGTTTTTACTTCTACTGATACACTTTTTCTGTGAATAATATCACAGAGAGAATTAAAGCATGGCAAATAATTTTTTTTTCACCATGAGGAAGTTGGTCCCATTATAAACTTAGTGTTGTTGTATAGACTAGAAAAAATGGAGCTCCAAATGTAATCATATATTCTAATGATTATGCTACCGTTTTAATCTATATTTGACTAAGAATCTAGACTCATATTTTTCCCTAATGCAAATTCTATCTCCGGTAAATCCATTGAAAGCCTTTTAATCTACTTAGTTTCATAATCTTTGTTGAATTCATCCCATTTACTACTTTTTTCCTGTCTTTTCTGTTCCCAAGAGCCAATTCTCTCAAATATATTCTACATTCTTAATTGTTCCTTTCCTTTATATCTTCTTCTTTAACCAATTTTGAAAACTATACTTTAAGATGCCAAATCATATGTATATTTATTTCTAGTTTCTTCCCACTAAAAAAGTTTTTTCATTTTTTGTTTTTTGGGTTTTTTGGGGGGTTTTTTTTTGGGTTTTGTTTTGTTTTTTTGTTTTTTTGTTTTTTCAAAAAAAGAATATACACTTGAAATTATTAACCTGAGCCAGAAACTGAGGCATCAAATACATAATAGGGCATATATCTATAAGTCCCATTCCATAAGAAGTGTGTTAAATATCTTAAAGTATTTTTAATTTTCTCATTTTTTAGAAGACTCCCAACCTAATCAACATTCAGAGAAGAGCCTAGAAAACCAAGGCAAATATTTGTGGCAAGTTTTGTTCACCAACAAATCATTGACTACAGCAGAACCATGTAATCTGGACATAAACATTTTACCTGTAAGAACAATGCCCTATAAATTTGATACTACAGGGCCTACCTACCTGCATCTCAGTTCATTGGCCCCACACTATCAATATTCAAGAAAGAAGGCTCATGAGCTTACTGAGAAATGGCTTCTTAGTATTAAGGAGGGCAGAACTAATACTAGCGAGAAATCACTTGTCTATAGTAAAAATGTGAATTCCTTCAGTCATAAAGAGAAAGTCATTCAGCATCAGGCAATTCAGACTTTGCAGCAAGCTTCTGAGTACAACGAATGTGGAAAAGCTTTCCTTGAACAGACTGCTCTCACTGCTTCTGAAAGTATCTACCCAAAAGTGAAATCTTATAAATTCAGTAAATTTGGGGTAAAACAATGTGATAAATCAACTTCTATAGTCTCTCATAGCCATAATCCAGAAGAGAAGAGTCATGGCGAATTTAATGAATATGAATGTGCCCAAAACAGAAATAATTTCAGTAGGATCATGCAAAGAACTGACACAGAAGGGAAACCTTTCAGCCAAAAATCACACAGAGAACATCAGAAAATTCATATAGGAGTGAAACCCTATGAATATGGAAAGAATTTCATCCATAATCCAGCCCCCCCAGTGCATCAAAGAACTCACACAACAGACAAATCCTCTGATTATGACACATGTACAGAGACATTAGGTTGTCAGTCAGCTTTCAACATACATCAGAGAACTCACATAACACTGAAACCCTATGAATGTAATGAATGTGGAAAACCCTGTACTATGAATTCATTCCTGATTCAGCCTCTGGAAAGTCACACAGGGGATAAAACCTACGAATGTCATGCATGTGGGAAAGCTTTCAGTGAGAAATCACGCCTAAGAAAACATCAAAGAACTCACACAGGAGAGAAACCCTATAAATGTGATGGTTGTGAGAAGTCTTTCAGTGCAAAGTCAGGTCTAAGAATACATCAGAGAACTCACACAGGGGAGAAACCCTATGAGTGTAATGAATGTGGGAAGTCTTTCAACTATAAGTCAATCCTCATAGTACATCAGAGAACTCACACAGGGGAGAAACCCTTTGAATGTAATGAATGTGGAAAAGCATTCAGCCACATGTCAGGCCTAAGAAATCATCGGAGAACTCACACAGGGGAAAGACCGTATAAATGTGATGAATGTGGGAAAGCTTTCAAACTGAAGTCAGGTCTAAGAAAACATCATAGAACTCACACAGGGGAGAAGCCCTATAAATGCAATCACTGTGGGAAAGCTTTTGGTCAGAAATCACAACTCAGAGGACATCATAGAATTCACACAGGGGAGAAACCCTATAAATGTAATCATTGTGGGGAAGCTTTCAGCCAGAAATCAAACCTTAGAGTGCATCACAGAACTCACACTGGGGAGAAACCCTATAAATGTGATGAGTGTGGAAAAACTTTCAGGCAAAAATCAAATCTCAGAGGACATCAGAGAACTCACACAGGGGAGAAACCCTATGAATGTAATGAATGTGGAAAAGCTTTCAGTGAAAAGTCAGTCCTAAGGAAACATCAGAGAACTCACACAGGAGAGAAACCCTATAATTGTAATCACTGTGGAGAAGCTTTCAGCCAGAAATCAAACCTCAGAGTACATCAGAGAACTCACACAGGGGAGAAACCCTATAAATGTGATAAATGTGGGAAAACTTTCAGCCAGAAATCCAGCCTTAGAGAACATCAGAAAGCCCACACAGGGAGTTGAACATCTGAACATAAAGAATATGGAAAAACTTTGAGCCAGAAATCAAATCTCACAATATAAAAGAGAAAAAGAACCCTGTGAATAGAATAAACTATTGCAAGTTCCTCTGCAAGATACCAATCTTCACAAACATCAGAGAACGTACACAGGAGAGAAATTCTTGGAATATATTTTATATGGGCAGTCTTTCATACAAAGTGCAGTCCTCATTATGGATCAGAGAACTCACCCACCAAAGAAATGAAATTACAGAGAGAATGAACATAAGAAATACTCTGTACTCAATCCTCAGAAAACTCACACTGCAGAAAAGGTCTGGGAATATAATAAAATATGAAAACTCTGTGTCAATTATCAAAATTTACTCATCATCAGATAAATGATGCAATAAGAAAACTGAGAATGTAATAAGTGTTTGATAACTTTTAGCCAAAAGCCACCTTTCTCAGTACAACAGAAAATGCATAAAGGTTATAGACCTCACACTATTTCAACACACACAAAAAACAAGGTAATGGATGTGGGGAATTTTTCTATTATAAATCAGCCCTCAATTTGACTTACACAGAAGTAATCCCCAAGTGCCATATAATGGCTATTAATTGTTCACCAATAACCATTTCCTCTTTTCCCTCATGCCACACCTAGTCTACATTTCTCAACCAGTGTCATCCAAATGGTGTCATATTCATAAACTCTGGCTAGTAGGATGTGGGTGTCAATGACCAGTCTCATTTAATACATTCCTCGAATTAATGTTTTCTCCTGTCCCTTATTAGAATGGAGTGGAGATTTCTCCCAGTGAAACCGTGGGGCTCATGCACTGAAGATGGGAAAGTATAAGATGGAAGGAAACAGGGTAAAGAGTGACTGGAATGGAGTTTTTTCTTCCATGTAACCAGTCTTTTTGCAGCAAGGATATAAATTTGTTACTGAGTTTCTACAGGCTTGAGTATACTCTATACTGACATATACTCACCAAACCCTCAACTAATAAAGCCTATGAATATGATTTCTGTGGATATCTGTACTCAACATATATCAGAAACCCGACATAGGAGAAACCCCTGACAATATCCTGAATGACCAGTTTTTATCCACAACTTCTCCTCATCAGTCTGGTAAATATCAGTGGAAGAAACTCAACATTTCAACATATGTAGGAAATCCTTTACCAAAAAATAATATCTCATCAAATATCTGATAATTGAATTGTAAACATATGAAAGTTTTCCAACAGGTTGTCAAATTTTAATCTTTCTCAGAATGTGTTACAGGGGGAGAATCTATCAATTTGAGAAAGGTAAGTAATAGCATCTACTTAGAAATTGTTTCATAGAACTATTGTTACATATGAATTATGAAAACAGTTAAACATAACAATATTGATAATGTAGACATTCACTAGAATAAGGAGCTTTAAAAAGAAATAAAAAATAAGTTGCTTAAACTGAACAGCATTGAATATATGTGAATATTTTCTGATTCCTCTATTTTTTATCTATGTGTGTTTGTATATGTGCATGCCACTTACCAGGTATTTATAAGTGTACTGGAACCCAACATCATTATAATAGAATTATGTACCCCTTGCTCAGTAACTGTTCTGACATCAGCTACATTTTACCACATGTAGATTAATAAGTCTTTTACAGGAAATATGTGAATGGAGAGAATCCCATACTACATTTCATTTCTCCTGCTGCTTTCTCACATGTGCAGCTAGGGAAGGATATTGTTACTATACAGTTTTCAAAGAAGCCAAACAGTGTTTTCTGTGTACTATTGTATTACCTCAGGGTCGCCATGCTAAAATATGGAAAGAGCCTAGATGTCCTTCAAGAGATGAATGGATAAAGATGTGGTTTACACACACACACGCACACACATGCACATATGTACCCAATGGAATATTATTCAGCCATCAAACAGAAAGAAATCTTGCCATTTGCAGCAATGTGGATGGAACTAGAGGATATTATGCTAAGTGAAAGAATCAGAGAAAGACAAATACCATATGATTTCACTCATGTGGGATTTAAGAAATGAAAAAGATGAACTTGGGGAAGGGAAGGAAAAATAAAATAAGAAAACAAAGAGGGAGGCAAACCATAAGAGACTCAACTATAGAAAACAAACAGCGTTGCTAGAAGGGAGGTGGGTGGAGGGAAGAGGCAACTGGGTGATGGGTATTAAGGAGGGCACTTGAAGTAATGTACTGGGTGTTGTATGGAACTGATGAATCTCTAAAATCTACCTCTGAAACAACTAATACAGATTTGTTAATTAAATTAAATTTAAAACAGTAAATGATTATACAGTTAAGCAGGTAGGGGGATATTTCATGTGAAGATATTTTAGGACTAAACTTGTAAAATAAGCTTGTGAACATTAAAATACATAAAGTGAAAAAAACCATACATTTCAGCATACACACACATACACATATCTTCAATGTCACTGATTATTTTCTCAGCAGTATCAAGTATACTGAGGAGCCCTTTGAAGGCATTCTTCATTTATGATACTGTGTTTTTTATTTCTAGCGTTAAAATTTTATTAAAATTTCTATCTCTCTGCTGAAATAACCTATCTAATCATGCATGTTATCTAGCTTTTCCATTAAAGTCATTTTATATGATATCTGACCTTCTCTGGCTCAATGAAGCAACTGCTTGGGCCCTTGCTTCTCCCTGCAGCCACCTAGCTCTCCAGAGTCTGGGTTAGTTTTTACCCTGCCATCTCAGCTGATGCATTCAAGAAAACTTACTAACTTAAAACTCTGCCTAGCTATTTTCTTTTACGGATGGGAGCAATGCTTTTTCCTGTTCTCTACTTATCTGAGCTAAAACAAAATTTTCAATGGATTTTTGATAAATGTTCCAGTGTAATTTGATGGGAAAGGATAACTATTTCCAAAAAGGTGATAAAATAATTGGATAATTGTGTATTTTAAATATACCTTTATGTTTACATCATAATTAAATATTTCATTCAAAATGAAATATAAACCTAATCAAAATAGCTAACAGTACAGGATTTGTTAGAAAACAGACAAAAGTGTACTTTTACTTTGAGACCAAATAGTAAAGCAAAAAAGATAAGTTGAATTTCATGAATTTTTAAAGTGCTTTTCAAGATTTTATTATGAAAATGGAAAAAGCACAGATTAGGAGAAAATGTCCCTAATAGATCTGACAATTATATCTGACAAAGTACTTGCATTCACAATATGTAAAGAATATTAATAATGGGGAAAAATTATAATGCAATAATAATAATAATACAAACAACCTAGTTAAAATGGGCAAAACAGGAGAAAATTAAAACAGGCATTTTAGAAAAGAAGATATATAGATACCCAATAAATACTAAAAGAGGTGTCCCAAGCTTTAGTCATCAAGGAAATGCAAACTAAAATTATGTGATAGTATTACAAATCCCTTTGATAGTTCCTTATAAAGTTAACAATATCATACCTACAACTAACAATTTGAGTTCTAGAAATTTGCCTCCAAGGAAACACTGTACCCAGAAAATTTTTTAAGTTTTTCTAAAGAATTTTATTAAGATGTTCAAGGAACTTTTATTCACAGTAGCTCCAAATTAGAAAGAACCAAAATGTCCATCAACAGATAAATTGTATAAACAGTGATATTAGAATGGAGTAGCACTCAGTAATAGAAAAAACTGCTAATGGATGTGTCAACATTGATAAATCTCAATAAGATTAGGCTGGGAAAAGAAGCCAACCAAAAGAATCTGTATCATCTCTTTTCTATGAAATTCTAGAAAAGATCTCTAATATAGAGGGATAGGAAACACATCATTGGTTGCCTAGGGTGGGGTTTGGGATTCACTAGATAGAGGAACAATGGAATGGTTTAGTGTGATGGAAGGTTCTATATTTAGATTGTGATAGTGTTTACAAAGCTGAATAAATGCAACTCATCAAAATGTACAAAAATGCATACACTTTATAGTACATAAATTACATGTCAGTACAGTTGATTTTAAAAATCATAAAATTGAACTTTATTATGTATATTAGGAGACCCAGCATGTGCCAAGTGGCTTATTGACTTTACTAATTGGATATTTATTCCCCTCCCCCTCCTGTTTGGCTTTGTGACCTGGAGCAAGTCAGTTCTTTATGTTCCTTGATTTCCTCATTCGTGGAAGGTGCACAATGATAGTAATTACCTACAATCCATTTGGGGAGCATTTTCTGAATCTATGTCAATCACTTAAACCAACCTGGCACAAAGCAAATGGGCAATAAATAATAACTACCATTATTTTACTACTGCTAAAAATCAAAGTGAATGTGTTCTTTAAAAAAGCTTAATGCAGGGAGCCTGGGTGGCTCAGTGGGTTAAGCCGCTGCCTTCGGCTCAGGTCATGATCTCAGGGTCCTGGGATCGAGTCCCGCATCGGGCTCTCTGCTCAGCAGGGAGCCTGCTTCCCTCTCTCTCTCTCTCTCTCTCTGCCTGCCTCTCTGCCTACTTGTGATCTCTCTCTGTCAAATAAATAAATAAATAAAATCTTTAAAAAAAACAAAAAAAGCTTAATGCAAGATTATAATTCATAATAAAACAATGGGATAATTTAGACCTAAAGGAAGCTTAGCCTTGATTGGATGGGAGTTCCTCACATTATTATGGCATCAATTTTTCTAACCCTATCTGATGACACCATTCCTGAAGTGCTTGAAACCTTGGGGTCTGCTAAGTTGCTGACATGACTTCATCCAAACATTAAGTGTCTAGTTCCCAGGCAATTGCTTCTGAACAGAGACATAAAAAGCCCCTCCCTCAATGGCTCTACATCCCCCCCCACCATCTCCCTAAGATTCTCTCTTCTTCTTTTTCTCTCTCTTCTCTTCTCTTCTTCTCTCTCCACCATCTCCCTAAGAGTCTCTCTCCTTCTTCTTCTCTCTCTTCTTCTCTTAAAAAGAAACTTTTAGAATCCAAAACTAAGCTGAAGTATTGTCACTTGGGTTCTCTGCTACAGTCCAGATTAGTAGGCATATACACAAGATGTATGAACATTCTAGAAAGAAGTCATACTTGAGCATAGTACTAATAACACAAACACACATACACATTCTCTAAATGCTTTCAGCATATGATACCACAGCTGCCCTAAGTTGTTTCCCCGTTATATTGAAAGTGATTTCATGTGTGACTAATAATGCCTTTTAACACAAGAACTGTATCCTCAGTTCTTTTGCATAATGGAATCACACGGTGCCTGCCATAAAAAAAAGAAGACTCAGCTCTGCAGCTGACTTGGCTCTAATCATGGGCAAAAGCCACGAGGTTTCACATTATTTGTCACAGGTGTGTCAAAACTTAAAAAAAAAAAAAACCCGTTTCAAATAGTAGAGGATCCTCTACCCGTGTGCAGAGTTCATGGGGGCATGACTCGGGCCACAGTTTGAGAACCCATCTTCTGTGTTGAGAGAAAATTTTGACAAGGACTTGAGACATTGAGCTCAATTTTCAGCGGCCCTTCCATATTCCTAAGAGAAACTTATTCTCATCAGGACTAAAGCACCCTCCTTACAGGTTTACCAAAGAAAAGAGTGCTTGAATGATGCTTCTAACAATCGAACACACAAGTAATTTGTTTTCATATTATTCTATATTGTTGTGGAAAGAATATAATTTTTTAAATTAAGTGTGGCTTAGCCTGCTCCTTGGCATATTTTTCCAATGTTTTTATATTATTTAGCTATGTATTACCCCCCAGCACTGTTTTTTTTAATCCAGTGATTTTTATATATTGTCTTTTCCTTTTCATTGTCTCTAAGTATTTTCTAATTTCCCTTGTGATTTCTTCTTTGATCTATTGTTTAAGAGTGTTGCTTAATTTCCACAAACGAATTTTCCAGTTTTCCTTCTGTTACTGATGTTTAACTTCATCCTGCTATGGTCATAGAAGAGACTTTGTATAATACTTTTCTTTTTCAATCTATTGAGACTTAATTTGTGCCCAAATGTTTGGTCTCTCCCAAAGAATGCCCCATATGCACTTGACACAAATGTGTATTCTGTTGTTTAGTACAGTGTTCTATAAATGTTTGTTGGATCTAGTTGGTTTATTTTGTTGTACATGTCTTCTGTTTCCTTACTTATCTTCTGTCTGGTTGTACAACCATTATTAATAGTGAGATTGAAATCTCCATGTTATTATAGAAATATCTGTTTCTCCCTTGATTCTGCCTATTTTTGCTTCTTATTTTGATCTTATTATATGTGCAATTTTTTATAAATGTTAAGGCTTCTTGCTGTATTAAAACTTTTATTAATATGTAAATTTTTAATAACCTTTTTTAAAATTTTATTTAAATTCAATTAATTAACATATAGTGTATCATTAGTCTTAGAGGTAGAGTTCAGTTATTCATCAGTTGCATATAACACCCAGTGCTCATTACATCTTGTGCCCTCCTTAATGCCCATCACCCAGTTACCCCATCCCCCCACCTGCCTCCCCTCCACTTTTTTTCCTATAGTTCAGAGTCTTCTATGGTTTGTCTCCATCTCTCATTTCATCTTATTTTATTTTTCCCTCCCTCCCCCTATGATCCTCTGTTTTGTTTTTTTAAATTCCACGTGAGTGAAATCATAGGATAATTTTCTTTCTCTGATTGACTTATTTCACTTAGCATAATAACTTTTTATTTAAAGACTATATTGTCTGGTAATACAAGCACCCCTACACTCTTTTGGTTACTGTTTGCATAGAATATTTTTCTATCCTTTCAATATTAACCAGTTTGTCTTTGGATCTAAAAGTAAGTCTCATGGCAGAAGAGCAGGGGATCTTGTTTCATCTGGTCCTTGAATTTAGCTGGATATCTATCAAACCATTCTGAACACCCACAAAATCAGCCGAAGATGTTAGAAAATATATCTGGAGCTCTACAAGCAGAAAAGTGACTGCTTTTTGCAAGGTAAGAGGTGTGGAGAAGTGAATCTGAGGGGAAGTATCAGAAAATAAACAGAGGGGGGAGGGAGCCTCCATAAACTGGCTACTGGAAAGTAATATAACACTGGCGTGCAAAAATGGAAACCCTTAGAAATGTGCTCCAATGAGAGATATATCTTTCTGAAAGGGGCTCAGGGGATGAAAAGGGCAGAATTCTAGGTGGGTCATTGTGGTCTTAGAATCCCAGGAGACACAGAACAAATGTGGGTGCCTGAACTGATAGAGTGCCCAAGTAGTGGAGCAGGGAAACTGGTTATGGTCAGCAAGCACAGGAGGGACTCTTAGCTCCAAGAAGTCACAACAATCTTTAATGTGTATGTGCCTAACAACAGGGAATTAAAATACATGAGGCAAAAACTGATAGTTATAGTTGGAGCCCTCTATCAGAAATGGACAGACCCAGCAGGCAAAAAACAAGTGTAGATATAGTTGAACACAACAGCACCATAAATTAACTGATATAATTAACAAATAGACTCTTTCATCTAACAATAGCAGAATACACATTCTTCTCAAGCTCACATGGAACATTCAGTAAGCTAGACCACATTCTATATCTAAAACACACATTAACAAATTTAAAAGAATAGGGCCACCTGGGTGGCTCAGTGGGTTAAGCCTCTGCCTTCAGGTCAGGTCATGGTTTCAATGTCCCGAGATCGGGCTCCCTGCTCAGCAGGTACCTGCTCCCCCCACCACAACCCCCCGACCTACCTCTCTGCTTATTTGTGATCTCTCTCTCTGTCAAATAAATAAAATTTAAAAGAATAAAAAGTACACAATATATGCTCTAAAACCACAATGGAATTAAACTAGAAATCAATATAGAAAGATAGCTGGGAAATTCCCAAATACTTGGAGATTAAGCAATACATTTCTAAATAACATGTGAATCAAAGAACTCTCAAAAGAAATTTTAAAATATTTTGAACTAAAAAAGTACAACTTATCCATTTTGGGGGATGCAGTGAAAACACTGTTTAGAGGGAACTTTGTAGCCTTGTAGAAGAAAGTTCAAAAATCAATCATCTAAGATTCCATGCTAGAAAACCAGAAAAGAAAGAACAAATCCAAAGTAAACAAAATAAAAGTATTAGCTAGGGCAGAAATCAATGAAACTGAAAACAGAAGCCAATAAAGAAAAACAATGAAACCAAAAGCTGATTCTTTTAAAAGATAAAACTGATTAACCTCCACTCCACCCAAAGGAAAAAACAAACAGAAAACAAGTTACTAATATCAGAAATGAAAGTTAGGACATCACTACAGATCTGTGGACATTAAAAAGATAATAAAGGAATACTATAAACAACTGTATGGCCACAAATGTGATAACCTAGGTGAAATGAACTAATTCCTCAAAAGACAGAATGTACCAAAACTCACATAAGAGAAAATAGACAATATAGAGGCACCTGGGTGACTCAGTCAGTTAAGCATCTGTCTCAGCTCAGGTCATGATCTCAAAGTCTGGGGATCAAGCCCCACATTGGGCTCCCTGCTCAGCAGGGAGTGTGCATCTCTCTCTTTCTCTGCCCCTCTTCCCTGCACATTCTCTCTTTTTCAAATAAATAAAATCTTTTTTAAAAAAGAAAAGAAGGACTCCTGGGTGGCTCAGTGGGTTAAGCCTCTGCTTTCAGCTCAGGTCATGATCCCAGGGTCCTGGGATCAAGGCCCACATCGGGATCTCTGCTCAGAGATAAATATATCTATATTTATATAGATATATATATAATATATAAAATATATATATAAAAAATATATAAAAATATAAAAATATTTTTTATTTAAAAAAATAAAAATTAAAAAAAATCTGAATATAGCTATGTCTATTAAAGAAATTCAATAAAGAAATTTAAATCAACATAATACTGGAAGTCTTACTAATACAATAAGACAAGAAAAGGAAATAAAACTTACTGGGGAAAAAAAAAAAAGAAGAAAGCCATCTTTGCTCACAAATAATGTGATTGCCTATGTAGAAAATCTGAAAGAATGAACAACAAAACTCCTGGAACTAATAAGCAATTATAACAATGTTGCAGGCTACAAGGATATATACAAATGTCAATCATTTTCCTATATGCCAGCAATAAACAAATGGAAC
Organism: Enhydra lutris kenyoni; assembly: GCF_002288905.1. Lineage (NCBI taxonomy): Eukaryota > Metazoa > Chordata > Mammalia > Carnivora > Mustelidae > Enhydra > Enhydra lutris. The sequence goes on along the minus strand of NW_019154179.1, from coordinate 2,238,542 downwards.
GTGAAATTAAAAACATAACACTATTTACATCAGCACTTCCCCAAAATGAAAAACTTAAATATTCTAACAAAAAAATGTACAAGATCTATATTAGGAAAACTACAAAACTCAGATGAAAGAAATAAAAGAATAACTAGACAAATGGAGAGGTATTTCATGTTTGTGAATAGGAAGACTCAATATTGCCAGGATGTCAGTTCTTCCCAATTTGATGTATAAATTCAATGGATTAAATGTAATCCCAATCAAAATACCAGAAATATTTTATGGATACAAGCAAACTGACTCTAAACATCAATATTGAGAGGAAAAAGACCCAGACTAGCCAACATAATATGAAAGAGAAAAACAAAGTCAGAGGACTGACACTACCAACTTCAAGACTTACTATAAAGCTACAGTAATCAAGATAATATGACAGAAAGAATGGTGAAAGAGAAGGATAACAGATCAATGGAACAGATTAGAAAGCCCAGAAATAGACCCACACAAATATAGTCAAGAGATCTTTGAAAAAAGAACAAAAGTAACACAATGGAGAATAACAGATTTTTCAATAAATGGTGTTGAAACAATTGGATATCCACATGCAAAAAAGAAGTATCAGCCTTTACAAATATTAACTTGAAATGGATCATAAACCTAAATGTAAAGTGCAAAGATAACATAAGAGAAAATCTAGATGATCTTGGGTTTGGCAATGACTTTTTAGGTATAATACCGAAGACATCATGATTCAAGAAATAATCGATAAACTGGACTTCATTAAAATTAAAACTTCCTGCTTTGCAAAAGACACTGTCAAAAGGATGAGACAACATGTCATACTAGTAGAAAAAATTTACAAGAGACATATCTGATAAAGGACTGCTATCTAAAATATACAAAGCACCCCCAAATTGCTAGAACTCAAATTGCTAGAATGCAGAGCAATTCAGGAATGTGACAGGACAAAAAATCAGTGAACAGAAATCAGTTGCATTCCCATACACTAACGATGTAACTGAAGAGAGAAATTAAGGAATCAATTCCATTGACAATAGCACCAAAAACCCTAAGATACCTAGGAATAAACCTAGCCAAAGAGGTAAAGGATCTGTACTCTAGAAAATACAGAACACTTATGAAAGAAATTGAGGAAGACCCAGAGAGATGGAAAGACATTTCATGCCCTTGGACGGGAAGAACAAACATTGTGAAAATGTTCATGCTTCCCAGAGCAATCTACACATTCAACTCAATCTTTATCAAAATACCATAAACATTTTTCACAGAGCTGAAACAATCCTAAAATTTGTATGGAACCAGAAAAGACCCTGAATTTCCAGGGGATTGTTGAAAACGAAAACTAAAGCTGGAAGCATCACAATGCCTGACTTCAAGCTATATGACAAAGATGTGATCATCAAGGCAGCATGGTATTGGCAAAATAGACATATAGATCAATGGAACATAATAGAGACCCCAGAAGTGGACCCTCAACTCTATGGTTAACTTATCTTCAACAAAGCAGAAAAGAATATCCAATGGAAAAAAGACGGTCTCTTCAATAAATGATGCTGGGAAACGTGGACAGCCACATGCAGAAGAATAAGACTGGACCATTCTCTTACACCATGCACAAAGATAAACTCAAAATGGATGAAAGACCTAAATGTGAGACAGGAATCCACCAAAATCCTGAGGAGAACATAGGTCGTAACCTCTTTGCCATTGACTATAGCAACTTCTTTCAAGACGTGTTTCTAAAGATAAGGGGAAACAAAGCAAAAATGAACTTTTGGGACTGCATCAAGATAAAAAGCTTCTGCACAGGAAAGAAAATAGTCAACAAAACTAAGAGGAAACCCATGAAATGGGAGAAGATATTTGCAAATGATTTACAGATAAAGGGCTGGTGTCCAAGATCTATAAAGAACTTCTCGGGTGCCTGGGTGGCTCAGTCGTTAAGAAGTGTTTGCTTTCAGCTCAGGTCATGATCCTGGGGCCCTGGGATTGAGCCCCCCATCAGGCTCCCTGCTCAGCAGGAAGCTTGCTTCTCCCTCTCCCACTCTCCCTGCTTATGGTCCCTCCGTACCTGTGTTTCTTTCTGTCAACTAAATAACAAAAACAAAACAAAACTTCTCAAATGCAACTCCCAAAGACCAAAGAATCCAGTCAAGAAATGGGCAGAAGACATAAACAGACATTTCTCCAAATAAGACATAGAAATGGCTAACAGACACATGAATAAATGTTCAACATTACTAACCATTAGGGAAATACAAATCAAAACCACAATGAGATACCACCTTGCACCAGTTAGAATGGCAAAAATTAACAAGACAGGGAACAACAAGTGTTGGTGGGGATGTGGAGAAAGGGGAACCCTCTTATACTGTTGGTGGGAATGCAAGCTGGTACAGACATCCTGGAAAACAGTATGGAGGTTCCTCAAGACATTAAAAATAGAGCTGCCCTATGACCCAGCAATTGCACTACTAGGTACTTACCCTGAAGATACAGATGTACTGAAGAGGGGCACTGGCACCCCAATGTTCATAGCAGCCATCTCCATAATAAACAAATGGTAGAAGGAGATAAGATGTCCTTCAACACATAAAAGACATTGATCGTTTATCTGTGGTTCATATATACAGTGGAATATTAGCCATCAGAAAGGATGTATACCCACCATTTGCATCAACATAGATGGAACTGGGGGGATTACGCTAAGTGAAAAAAGTCAAGCAGATAAAGACAATTATCATATGTTTCCCTCATATGCAGAACATAAGGAATAGCATAGAGGACCACAGAGGAAGGGAGGGGAAACGGAGTGGGGGGAAAAATCAGAGAGGAAGACCAACCATGAGAGACTCTGGGCTTCAGGAACAAAACTGAGGGTTATAGAAAGGAGGGTTTGGGGGAAAGAGTAACAGGGTGATGGGTATTAAGGGGGGCATGTGTGGTCATGAGAAGTGGGTGTTATATGCAACTAATAAATCCTTGAACACTACATCAAATTCTAATGATGTACTACTATATGTTGGCTAATTGAACATAATAAATAAAATTAAATAAATAAATATGTAAAAAATTAAATATACAAACAACTGTTAAAATTTAACAGTAAGAAAACCAACAACTTGATGAAACAATGGGCAAAATATCTGAGTAGACACCTCGCCAAAGAAAATATAGAGATGACAAGTATAAGAAAAGATACTCAAGAGATACCTGGATGGCTAAGTCAGTTAAGCAGCCAACTCTTCATTTTAGCTCAGGTCACAACCTCAGGGTCCTAGGGTTGAGCCCCATGTGGGACTCAACAATCAGCAGGGAGTCTGCTTGAGATTCTCTCTCCCTACCCCTCTGCCCCTCCCCCTGTTCACAGGCTCTCTCTCTCTCTCTCTCTCTCTCTCTCTCAAATAAATAAATAAATAAATCGTAAAAAAACAAAGATGCTCAACATCTTATGTTATTAGGGAGTTGCAAATTAAAACACCAAAAAAATAAACACCACCACATAACTATTAGAATGGCCAAATCCAAAACACTGACAACACCAAATTCTGGTGAGGATGTGTAGCAACAGGAACTCTAATTCATTGCTGGTGAAATGCCAAATGGTTCAACCACTTTGGGAGACAATTTGGCAATTTCTTACAAACCATACACAATCATACCATTTGATCCAGCAATCATGCTCCTTGGTATTCACCCAAATGAGTTAAAAACTTAAGTTCATGCAGAAGCTTGCACATGGTTGTTTATAACTGCTTTATTCACAAGTTTCAATACTTGGAAATAAGCATGATGTCCTTCAGTAGGTGAATGAATAAATAAACTGTGCTATATTCAAACAATAGATTTGTTCAGTGCTAAAAAGAAATGAGCTGTCAAACCATGGGAAGACATGGAGGAACTTTAAATGCACCTCACTAAGTCAAAGAAGCCAATCTGAAAAAGCTTCATACCATAAGATTTCAAATACAATGACATTCTGAGAAAGGCAAAACTACGGAGACAAAAAAATCAGTGGTTACCACGACTTGGAGGGGAGGCAAGGATGAACAGAAAGAGCACAGAGGATTTCTAAGGCAATGAAACTGTAAGGGCCTGGTTGGCCAGAGGGAGTCATTTTGTGTTTATGTAGTAGACTTAGATTGACCCCGCCCCTCCCAGAGGAACTTACTTGCAAAGCCTAGATACAAGGGTGGGTCAGGCCAAGTGAAGACATCCAATCAGTGGGGCGCGCATATATCTACTAGGGTAAATTGAAATTCAATTGGCCACCCGTGTGTTACCTAGCAGTTTTTTTCTGTGTGTGGCAGACCTAGCATGACACAGTTTTCTCTGTGTATTGCAATCTCATTGGCCACCTGTGTATAGCCCGGCTAAACTACCTCTTTAAAAGTTAGTCTGTGAGGCTGGGAGGGGTCGCCTCTTTGCAAGAGATGGCCCTGACCGGTCAGTTTGATTCTCGATGCTTGGTGCGAAATAAAGCTTTGCTTGACCTTCGCTTTGTATCAGTCTCACTCCTTTGATTACGAACCCTAACAGAAACTATTCTGTATGATGCTTTCATGGTGGATACATTTGTCAAAACCTATAGAATATATAATATCAAGAGTGAATTCTAATGTAAACAGTGGATTTGGGATGATAATGATTTATCAGCATAGGTTCATCAAGTGTAATAAATGTACCAGACTCTGGTGCAGGATATTTCTAGTGGGGAAGGCTGTACATGTCTGGAGGCAGGAAGTATATAAGAACTCTATATTTTCCACAGAATTTTGCTGTGAACCTGTTTTACAAATAAAGCCTATTTAAAGAAAAAAAAATACAGAACCAGTCTGAACGAGCTCCCAATGGCCAAAGATGGCACATATTCAGCAAAATAAAAAATACAGTAATGGATTGTAGTGCAAAGAGTGAAATGAATCTCCACTTGTCCATATAGATTAAAAAAATGATTGAATTAAAAAGTACATAGCAGAGAAGGGACAAATCTTCCTTGCAGAATTCCAATCAATAACTATAGAAGATGTCATTGTAATTCAACCAAATACTATCAGAACACACATGCAAGGACACCTGGGTGGCTCAGTCATTAAGCATATGCCTTCAGCTCAGGTCCTGATCCCAGGGTCCTGGGATCCAGCCCTGCATCAGGCTCCCTGCTTGGCGGGAAAGTCTGTTTCTCGCCCCCCACCCCCTGCTTGTGTTCAGTCTCTCACTGTGTCTCTCTGACAAATAAATAAATAAAATCTTAAAAAAAAAAAAAACCCACACACATGTAAATTGAACAATTAAGTTTTAATAGTCATTTTAAGAGATAGAGCACAGATTACATGGAAATGATAAAGGGTTTCAGTAAAAGAATGTTAGAAAGAAATTATAGGATTTGAGCTTTAGTTAGTTCATTTTGCTTGGTTCCAAAGCTGCTGAATTTGTTCAGGATTGGGTGTTGTTTAAAAAAAAAAAAAAGCAACAGTCACTTGCATCAGCTGAGAGGGGGATGTTTGGTATTTTAAGAGTGGCAGAGCTTTTGTCTTTACTCATGCAAAATAATGATCTTGTTTGTGTTACATCATAATGGTCACAAAATGACCTTGTCCGCTTGTGTTCAGTGAGATCATTTACGTGCAGCAAGAAAACACCACTGTTTAGCCGTGAGCACTAGGACAGCTTTTACTCACAGCCAAGCTCTCTCTAAGTGTCAGGCCAGCTCCCACACATCACAGGCTGCTTTATGCTTTCTCAAACTAATGAGGGAAATTAAAAATCACCGTTAGAACACCAGAATAAAAACTGAATCAGGCAAGCTCCACAGATGAATGCTAAACTGGTGAATGATACTTTAAGGAGAAACAGTATGTTTTATAGCCTCAAAGCACCCCTCTGCAAATATGTATTAGTAACTGTCGCGACACTGCATCTACATTGACAGCATTGGATTCAGGTGGGGTAGGGGAGGATGGGTGTGTGGCCCATCTCAGCACACCAGGCCAGTATTTCTCAGGTGTGGAGCAAGGTCTCAGGCATGGGATAGGAGTGAAGAGGTAGGGTTTCCTAGAGAGGAGCTGAGAGACCTTATATTTTTAAAATATTTGTATTCTCTAAGAATACAAATTCTTAAGTTTAAGAACTTAGGAACTTTAGAAATTTTAATTTTAAAACTCTAGAAATTGTCTTTTAATTGCATATACTTGAATCATGAAAGTTATTTTAATATTTTAATTGTCTTTTAATTGCATATACTTGAATCACTATAAAAGTTATTGTAATATAAATTCCACGGATATGGCCTTGGTATGTTCCAGCACCTACCTCACTGTTCTAACAAAATTATTCAATGTTCTTCCACTGCTCAAACCCCAGCTCTAACACGTACTACCTTCTCACTTTCTTTTCTTCTTGAACTTTTCTTGCACCAGGATCAGTTTTTAAATATTTTAGCAATATCGTACATGTTAATATAGATACATTGCTATGCATTTTCAGTTTTCTTTTGACCATTACTAAAAGTTTTTATTGGCATAAAAGTTGGAATTGTTCATGTTTAACAAACAAAATATATAAATGTCAAAGAGAAAAAACATACATAGAAAACTTTTTTAGAATTCTGATTGGAACTTTAATTAATTATATTCTTTTCATCTAGAAAACTGGTATTTATTGAAGTTTCTTTTTTTTATTGAAGTTTCTTAAGTGTCAACAGAATAAAGTTTTATACCTTGACTCACATAAATTCCAATAATTTACTGGCAACATTAATCTTTCTTTTTTCTTGCTAATCAAAACTTTTTATCATTGCCATATAAAATAATTTATGTTACAAAATAACAACCAAGAAAAGTGTGTTTATATATGTATGTACATTTTGTATGTATAAACATATATACATATAAAGACAGCCAAATGTCTTAAGGTTCCCAATTTGGTTCTTAATTTCAGAAGTATGCAAATATAAGAGATGCATAATTTGAATGATAATTGTTTTTTATTGAGTTGTGTGTACGTTTAGGTATTATGGAATATATAACAACTTACTTTTTTTTTTCTTTTTTTCCTAAAGATAAACCCTGAGGATCACAGATATTGCTCTTTTAGGTTAATGATAGGCTCCATTTCCTGGTCTTTGTTATACTTTACAGTTTTATTCACAAAAGCTGTTTACATGTGGTAAAATTAATTGTATATTGGTGCCCACAAAATGAGGGCCCAAGTCACAAATCTAAACCTAAGTCAGCCTGATCTAATGGTATTCTTCTCATTGTCAAAGACACCTAACATATGCCAATCACAATTCAGCTATAACTAGCTGACTGTACCTTTATAAGGAAACTTTTACTTAGCCTTGTAAGGAAATTTCTATTAATAAAATTTGCTCTTATCCAAAATCCCTCAGAACTGAGAGTGCTCTACAGTTTGTTTTCTCTTGAGTAAAGGATATTAAACTTGTTACTGTTTTAGTTTTGTTATTTGACACATGTATTTTTTCTTCTTTTGGCAGCTCTGAATTAAAAGGCTCACTTTTGAAAAAAAAAAAAACAGTTCAAAATTTTCCCTTTATAAACTTTATATTACAAAACTTCCAATTGCATAGAGAAGTAGAAACTAGTAAAAGGAGCATACACATACACTAGAGCATACCCAGATATACCCATATAGAGCATACCCATACCCATATATCCATATAGGTAGAAATCTTTAACATGTTGCTATATTTGCTTTTTCTAGTTATTTTTTTCAATTACAAAAATGTAATATAATGTTAAGTATTTTAATATACATCTCTAAAAGTAAACTTCCCTGCATAACCCCAATGTTATCACAACTAACAAAACTAATAACTTCCCTTAATATTTCTAATATCCATACACAAACTTCCCCAGTTCCCAAATGTCTTCTTGTTTTCTCCTACCAGGATCTGATCCATGACCACATACTGTATTTCACCTTACGCCAAAGTTTAACCCGTAACCTCTGGGGTTTGGTAGGACCTGGGCTCCAGCTATTAATACAGGCCGTTCATCTTATCACTCCCTCTTTACGGCCCCGTCCCCACGCCGGCTCCGACACACTGGAAACCCGCGAGGAGTCTCGGCGTTTCTATGGGAAATGTAGTCCCGAATGCCACCGCTCACCGAGCGGCATTCTAGGAACGGATATCCTGGACTTTCCCATGCGCATGTGCAATCAACCCCACTTCCCTGCTTCCGCCCTCTCAGGCCTTGAGGGTGCGGCAGGTTTGCCCTCAGGTGAGAGGAGCTGGGCGTGGGTTCCTGGGCCTCCGCGCGCCCGGCGGGGGCGGGGTGGGTTTGTGGCCCGAGGAAGGGACTCGAACGTCTCGGGAACTCCCCGCTCTCCCCAAGGCCGGAGCCCCGCCGCTTATTCCGGAGCCAGACGAGAACCTAGACCTGGCAAAGGCGGTTGGGGGCGGGCCCCAGCCCCGCGGGCTCCGGGGACCCGGATGGGGCGAGTGCTGTAGAAAGATGTTACTTGTGGACTGGAGTGCGGGAGCTTACTGCAGCCGGCCCTGGGAAGATCCCTTGCTGGCGGCGGGAGGGTAATGTGCTTTAAGGGTATTGGATATAGACCGTCAAACTGGCATACAGCGCGCCCCGGTCTTGACCCTAAATTTAAGCCAGAAAGATCGGGTAATTTCCTCCTTTGTCACTTGGGCATAAGTCAGGTTCTCATCTGAAAATAAGAATATTAGTAAAAACTGCTTTGTGGTGTTGTTCGGAAAGAGATAAGTCATCGTCTATAAAGCGTTTAGCCAAGTGCTAGTGGGTAAGCTCTAATAGGTACAAGGTATAAGCCAACATGTAGTATTGGCTTCCATCATACTTGGAAGACACTTTGTTCTTTTTTATTTAGTATTTAACTTAATCTTTATTGCCACCCTACTTACAGGTATAACTAATTTTATTTTTTTTTATTTCATTTTAGTTCAGTTAATTAACATATAGTGTATTGTTTTAGAGATAGTTTAGTGATGCATCAATTGCATATTACACCCAGTGCTCATTACATCATGTGCACCCTTAATGTACACCACCAAGTTACCCCATCCCCCCATCCACCTCCCCTCTAGCAATACTCAGTTTGTTTTCCTATAGTTAAGAGTCTCTTATGGTTTGTCTCCCTATTTTCCTCTTATGTTTACCTCCCTTCCCCTATGATCCTGTTTTGTTTCTTAAATTCTACATATGAGTGAAATCATGTGATAATTGTCTTTCTCTGACTATTTTCTCTTAATTATGATACTCTCTAGTTTTATCCATGTTGTTGCAAATGGCAAGATTTCATTCTTTTTGATGGCTGAGTAATAGTCCAGCATTGTGTGTGTGTGTGTGTGTGTGTATACACTACATTTTCTTTATCAATTCATCTGTTGATGGACATCTGGGCTCTTTCCTTAGTATCAACCATATAATTTTAAAAATAGAAAGAAAGAAAGAAGGAAGGAAGAAAGAGAAAGGAGGGAGGGAAAGAAAGAAAGGAAAGAAAAGGAAGGAAGGAGAGAAAGAGAGAAAAGAAGAGAAAGAGGAAGAGAAGGAAGGAGGGAGGGAGGGAGGAACTTTTGGAAATGGCTGGAGATGATTTGGATTGTCGCAACCGAGGAGGAGTGCTACTAGTGTCTGGTGGGTAGAGGCCAGAAATGCTGCTAGACATCCTACAATGCACAGCCCCCATGTGATAAAGAATTATGCAGCCCAAAATGTCAGCACTGCTGAAGTTGAGAAACTTTGTTCTCAGTGAAAGTTTCAACTAAGAGGAATTTGTTTCCTAGGCCTAAGTCTCCACGTCTGGAACAAAGTAACTCTTGTGTGGCAGGCAGGAGAGGAGCTCTGGGGACAGGAGTCCCACCTGGAAGAAGAGCTCATCTGACAGGAACCACCCTCACCAGAGCTTCAGAACATGCAGGAGAACCTAGAAAGGAGTGGGTCCTAATTTGCTCCACCAGAAACAGTTCTAATTTCCTTGTCCAGAAAGAGCCAGACTTGGTGATGTTACCACATACAGAAGCAATCACAGACTGTGTGACAGTGGAAACTGGACCAGCTTGCAGAAGGTGGTGAGCTGGGGTTGAAAGAGGTGAATGACTATCGGGCCATACAGGAAAAGCCACAGCCAGAGCCAAGGAAATTCAGTCTCAGTCCTTCTTAAAGAGCCGCCCCATTTTCTTCATTTTTCCCTCTTTCCAGATTCTAAGCCACTCTCATGTGTGTCCATCACAAGTGGCATCTAGAGATATGCTGAGGCTTCCTTTATCCTGAACATAAAGAATTATAAAATGATGGTATTGGAGGGGATGTCTATCTTTGACTCTTTTGAAATTTTAAAAAAAAGGAGCCTGAGATGTATGTCCCCTGGTCACCCAGGACAGAACGAGGAGCAAAGCACAGTGCAGTTCATTCTGTCACACATAAGTCACTAGAAGTGTCTCATGAAAAGTCTTACCAAAAGAACAAAATGATTTTAAAATACTTTGGCACTAAGCATCTTTTTTTCCCCCAGAGTTTTCTGTTGATTTTCTAACTCAAAGTATAAATAATAGGATATTAATATTACCCTCTTTTAATTTTTTTGTTGATTAGTCAGAGGGAGATATACATTTTTTAAATGAATAAGAAATAATTTACAGTCACCAGTGAAAAACAACAGGGTTACAATCACATGATCATATCAGAGATGTATTACATATTCTGGGAGTGCTGTCTCTGTGTGGTACTTCCTGCCCCTTCTCAAGGGTCAACAGAACATTTTTCCGTAGGGAGGCCTTTACCCCAGTGGGTGTGGTGAGATTTTTTAGGATACTGGCAAAAGCTCACCAGACCTCTCATAATTTCATTCCTCTTTCCTTATCCCCAGCTTACCCATCACAGTTCTCTGTACTCTCCCAACAACAGCAGACAATGAACACATCTCAGGTGAGTTATTTATATACACTTTTTTTATAATGGATTTTATAGGTAGTTAATTAACATAGAAATGTAGAAATGGAAATGGATCAGAACTATTCAAGGAAGGTAGAGAAAAGCAGATGAGTAGTACAGCAGAGTTGACATGTGGATAGATGGCAGTCCTAATAAGTTACAGATTTTCCAAAGTGTAGTGCAGATTTCTTTCTGATAGCCATGGCAGAGAGTCAGATATTTGTTTCAAGATTTGTGTTGATGAGAATCTTAAGCCTTCCTCATGGAAAATGTCTTTGTTCATCTTCAGGTAGGTGATAGTGCAGATCTTTCCAATAACAACCCAGAAATAATTGTAGAATGTTTTTCCCACTTTTCCCCCAGTGGAAGTAAGGGCACATTGCCAAAACAGGGCTTTTGTTAATACAGTTGTCCATCTAAATAAAACAGAAGAAGTAGACCTTTTCCTGACTATTCTTCTAGTTCCAGAGATAATACTTAAACTAACTAGAGGTCAGCATGAGTAGCTGGTACATTCATGTCCTGAAAATAGCTCTTTGTGAATATTTCTCTCAAATACGTGTCTTGAACAAGTTCAACAGAGAACTTAAAGTTCTGTTCGGTAGCAAATGCTGCCAACACTTTACATTCACATTTCTGTCTACTGCTTGAGGCCTTGGTGTCTCTACTCATATGCCTGTGACCTGCATCACCAGTGACCTAACTACAGTCAAATCCAGTGGGTCTTGCCTCGTCCTTACCTAATAGATCTGTCTGCAGTGCCTAACTGTGCGCCCACTCTGTCCATCTGGAAGGTTGCCTGTGTTGGTGTTTGTGATGGCCTCTGCTGCCATCCTTCCTCTTTCTTTCATGGAATCATCTCTCTTTTGCCCTTTCATGTGTCTCATCACAAGCTTCCCTTCCTTTTTACTATTTTTCTAGCTGGGCTTTTTGACTCATTTCATCCCCACTCTGGTTTCAACAATGATGTTTTTCCCAGTTTGCACAAATGTGGCTCTGCAGCCCACTGTGACCAGTAGCACTTTTTAAAATTTTTGTTAATTTTATTTTATGTATTTTTTGAGAGAGAGAGCACATGAGCAGGGGGAGGGGTAGAGTGAGAGGGAGAGAGAATCCCAAGCAGACTCCCAGCTGAGTGTGGGGCCCTATGCGGGGCTTCATCTCACAACCCCAAGGTCATGACCTGAGCCAAAATCAAGAGTTGGACACTTAGCCAACTGAGCCACCCAGGTGCCCCACCAATAGCACATTTTATGATGAGGGAAGCAATCTGTATCTGCGTTATCCCAAATGATGGCCACTACCCACATATGCCTGTTGAGAACTTGAAATGCAGCTAGTGTGACTGAGGACCGAATTTTTAATTCAAGTTTTAAATTGTTACACATGGCTAGTGACTGCCATGTTGGACATAGTTGACTCAGCATCTCTGTATAGGTATCTACAAGGTACCGCCAGCTCAACTGATTCAAAGTAAAAGTTAACATTTACAGCCCCATTTACGGTCCTTCCCAAACTAATTGCCCTCATCTTTCCCTGTTAGATGATAATGTCCCAGTCAGCCAGACACCCAAGCCACAAAAGTACAATACATCCCTGTCTCCTTATTCTCACTGTCTCAACTCCTGCCACATCTGGTGTGCAATCATGTCTTGCTACTTATTTGTTAAAGATAACAGCCATTTTATATGGTCAAACCTAATGCACTTTAAATGCATTCCTCTACTTTATTTCTCTCACTGCTATCTCATGGTCTTGCACCTGAGCTGTTGGAATAGCTTCTTTACCAGCCTGCCCACTTCTCTCTCCACCTACTCAAGCACATCTTCCACATGGATAGTTCATCTAAATCCTAGGGAAGTAATATCTTGAACATGTGTAACTCATTTCAGTGGTTCCGCACCCCACACAATAAAATTCCCAGTGCCTTAGAATAACATTCAGGCTTTGGAGACATTACCCCTTCCTACTTCTTTTATTTTTAACTTTATTGGTGCTCTGAGTTTTTTGGCAACTGTTTATTGAGTAGCCAAGATGTTCCAAGTGACATGCACTTAACTTAAAAAAACTTAAAATCTAAACAATACAGATGTTTTTCTATACAAATAGTGGTCACAGTCCAGTGGGGAATATGACATTTAAAAATTTACTATGTAACTTTATTGTACAGCAAAACCAAACCTCATTTAGTTTTTTAAAAATATCCTCCTATTCCTCACTACATTGTATCATCTTCTCATTGTCTTCTCCTAATTGACCTTTAGAACCACATCCTCATTCTATTCACCTGATACTATGAATTGAATTATGTCCCCACCCACAAATTCATATGTTGAATCCCTCACCCCCAGTGTGACTATTTAGAAATAGAATGTTTAAGAGGGAATAAAGTTAAGTGAAGTCATAAAGGTGGGATACTAATCCAATAGGGTTAATGGTCTTTTAAAAAAAGGGAGGGCACCTGGGTGGCTCAGTTGGTTGGGCAACTGCCTTTGGCTCAGGTCATGATCCTGGAGTCCCAGGATCAAGTCCCACATCAGGCCCTCTGCTAATCAGGGAGCTGGCTTCTCCCTCTGCCCCTCGCCCCTTACATGCTCTCTCGCTCTCTCTCAAATAAATAAAAAAAATCTTTAAAAAAAAAAAAAAAAGGGAGAGAGAGAGAGAGAGAGACAGAGATCAGATTTTCTGTCTCTCCATACACAGGCACTAGGCAGAGGCCATGTGAGGACACAGCAAGAAGTGGCTGTCTATAAGCCAGGAAGAGAATGTCACCAGAACCCACCCATGCTGTTACTCTGATCGTGGCCTCTATCTAGAACTATGAGGAAAAAAATGTCTACCATTTAAGCTACCCAGTCTATGGTATTTTGTTATGGCAGCCTGTACAACAAGACAGGTAGCTCTTTACTTTCTTTTTCTTTGTTTTCATTTATTTTTAATTGTGGTAAAATCCAGGTAACATCAAGTTTATCATCTTAGCCATTTTTTTAACTGTACAGGTCAGTAATGTTAAGTACATTCATATTGCTGTGCAGCCAATCTCCAGAACTCTTCATCTTACAGAACTAAAGCTCTATACCCATGAAACAACCATTCTTCATACCTCCCACCATTCAGTCTCTGGCAAATTCTACTTGCTGTCTATTAATTTTCCTATTCATATATGTAGAACCATGTAGTATTTGTCTTTTTGTGACTGGCTTATTTCATTTAACATAAAGTACTCAAAGTTCATGCATGTTGTAGCATGTATTGGAATTTCCTTCCTTTGTAAGGCTGAATAATAAGGCATTGTGTATATATACCACATTTTTTTTTATCTCTTCATCAAGTGATAGACATTTTGGTTCCTTTCACCTTTGGTTATTGCACATAATGCTGCTGTGAACATAGGAATGCAAACACCTCTTCAAGACACTAGTAGTCTAATGGATCTTTATACCCAGAAATGGAATTGCTAAATCATGTGGTAGTTCTGTGTTTAATTTTTTGAGGAGCCACCATTCCATTCCACAGTAGCTGCACCATTTTCCATTCCCACCAGCAGTGCACAGGGATTCTGGTCACTCCACATCCTCGTCAACACTTGCTGTTTTCTGATAGGGACCGTTCTAATGGATGTGAGGTCTGGCTCTTTACTTTTTTTTTTTTTTTTTAAGATTTTATTTATTTATTGGACAGAGAGAGACACAGTGAGAGAGGGAGCACAAGCAGGGCGAGTGGGAGAGGGAGAAGAAGGCTTTCCGCTGAGCAGGGAGGCGAATGCGGGTTCCATCTGGAACCCAGGGATCATAACCTGAGCCTGAAGGCAGACACTTAACTACTGAGCCATGCAGGCACTTCTGGCTTTTTGCTTTTATGTGTCACAAGTTAGCTTTGGTTGCCTCATCTAGAAAACAATACTCTTTTCTTTCCTCTTGTCTCCCTCTGGGCTAATTTCCCTTTTCCGAATCTGTACAGCCCCAACTTTACTTCATACATTGCCAGAAGTCTCCTGATAATATATTTGTCTGTCCAGTTAGACCATTATCTTCAAGGTCAGGAACTGCCATAGGTTCATTTTCATAGGCTTCATTGTAAGCCATCAGCTTCTCTAGTTGAGACTGCTCATTGAACTTTTTAAATAAAAGATTATTCCCTCTCTATATGGAACTGGGCCACTGAAAGAATTGGGGTTTCTATTATCAGAAAAATAGCTCATTTCTCACAAGGTAGAGCCCAAGTGGTTACTATCTTTTGTCCTAGAAACCTGTGCATACTTGTTCTGCGCATGACAAAGAGTCCTGTTCTTCTGAATGAAGGACTGTCCAAGAGGATGTTTTCCTGACACCCGTGTCTTGTGCTGTTTCTAAAATGTCAGTTAGCCGCCTCCTCTTTAAGACTGAGTCATCTCGGTGGCGCCTGGGTGGCTCAGCGGGTTAAAGCCTCTGCCTTCAGCTCAGGTCATGATCCCAGGGTCCTGGGATCGAGCCCCACATCGGGCTCTCTGCTCAGCAGGGAGCCTGCTTCCTCCTCTCTCTCTGCCTGCCTCTCTGCCTACTTGTGATCTCTGTCTGTCAAATAAATAAATAAAATCTTTAAAAAAAAAAAAAAAAGACTGAGTCATCTCCATACTGTTTGTATGCTTGTAAGAAGGACTGAACTTCTTGTGGGCAAGTACAGTCCCCTTAGAGAAGATAATACATAGGAGGTGCTGGGAATAATGCGGAGATTTCTTCTTCATACGCTGGAAACAAGTTATAATTAAGGGAATTAGCTGATTAATTGATCATTTGAGTTGAATCAGTATCAGGGTTTGTAATTTGTCACAGAAAGGACAGATTGATGTTGTAGGTCTAGTTGGTCAAAGGTGGATAGTTGGGAAGGATTGTGTCAGTCATGAAGAATAGGTGGGATTTTAACTGGTGCAGAGTAGAGGGAGGTTATTGCATTTTGAGGAAACATGAAGGCCTAAACAAAGCATCCAAGGTCCAGTAAGAATCTTTGCATATTACACCTTGGAATTCCTCTTAGGGGATAATAAGAGAGATCAAGATAAATGTTGGAACCAGACTAGGTATTAGTTTGCTAGAGCTGCCATAATAAAGTACCACAGACTGAGTTACTTACACAACAATTTATTTCCTCACAGTATGAAGTCTCAAAATCCAAAATCAGGGAATGGACAGGGTTGGTTCCTTCTGAGGGCTGTGAGGGAAGAATCTGTTCCAGGCCTCTTTTCTTTGCTTATGAAGGGCTTTTCCCCTGTGTCTTCATACCATCTTCCCTCTGTACATTCTGTGTCCAGATTTCTTCTTAAAAGGACACTAATCAAATTGGGTTAGCACCCACCCTAATAACCTCAATGTATGCATTTTGCATAAAGCAAAACTGTGTAACACTAGAAGTCCTTGGATGCCATCATTAAGGGTTTGGTTTCATTTGAGTTCTGACATAGAACATGGGGAAGAAATTCATGGAATAAAAGCAGTTTCATTTTTAATCTGGAAGTATGAACAGAATGTGAAAAATGTGAAAGGGGTAAAGTAAGAGTCAAGATGACTCTGGAGGTTTTTTTTGGCACAAGGGCAGAATGATGATGATCCCAGTTCCAGAAGTGTATGAGAGCTGAGACTGTGCACAATTTAGTATAGTTCTGAGTCATCTGTGTGTGTTTGTTTGTGTAATCAACCTTCCTCCTTTGCTAATTTTAATAGCTTTTTAATTATTAAAGAGTTAATCGTTTTTCTGACGTGTGACCTATATTTCCCTGTTTCATCATTTGTCTTTGGATAGAGTTTGTCTGCCAGACCAGGTTCTTTTCATTTTTACCAATGACATTTTGGGAAATTTTTAAGTTATGGAAAGATACAAAGGGGTAATGTAATAGATATTTCTTATCTTCCTAAATTATTAACTATAAAATTTTGCTAGTTTTTCTCTTGTATGCACTCTTTTTTTTTTCTTTTTATTTATTTCTTTAACTGAGGTACAGTTTTAATACTAGTGAAGTGCATTCTTAAATATGAACTGGGTGGATTTTTACATATATGCACATAATATACAGATGTAATTTACCACTCAGATTAAGATGAAGAACATTTCATCACCCTTGAAGTTTTCCTCCTTCCAATTTCCAGATAATAACTACTGCTCTGCCCTGCAGAGACAACTACTATTCTAACATCACATGTCGGAAAAAAAAAAACTTCATTTTTGAACATTATATAAATGGAATCATATAATCTGTACTCTTTTTCAGAGGAAGGGGAGGTCCAGCTTGTTTCTCTGTACATAACATTGTTGAGATCATCAGTCTTGCTATGTTTCACTACTTCCTTTTTTATTGCTGAGCAGTATTTCATTATATGACTGTATGATGATTTATTTGTTTGTTCTCATGTTGGTGAGTTTTCACTTGTATTTTCCCATTTGGGGACTGCTATGAATAAAGCTGCTGTGAACATTCCTGTGTGTCTCTTGGTATATCTTCATTTCTCTTGGTTATACCTAGAAGTAGAATGGCTGATTCATAGAATAAACATATGTTCAGCTTTAATATATACAACAATTAGCTTGCTAAAGTGCTTGAACCAATTTATACTACTCGTGTTCTAGCTGTACTAAATTCTCACCAACACTTGCTACAGTCGGACTTTACAGTCAGAGAGTGGTCTCTCTTTGAAATTAATAGTCTGCTTTCCTGTAATAAATATTAATTTCAGTACCATTATTTGTATTTTGGCCATGTAGGTGTTCTTTTATGTAAAGTACCTGCTCAGTTCTCTGTCTTTATTAGATTCCTTGCTTTTATATTATTGATTAGTCAGTTCTTTCTGTATTATCCATACAAGTCATTTGTCAGATGTGAATGTTGCAGCTGTTTTTGGATTCTTTGGCTTGACTTTTTTTTTAAAGTAATGTCTTTTGATAAACCAGGTTCTTAAATTTGATAAAGGTCAATATGAGCGTCTTCTCTAATGACAGTTCTTTGTATGTCTCTTTGAAAGATTTTTCGTTCTCCAAGATCACACAGATATTCTCCTAGTTCTTAGCAGATGCTTGATTATTTGAGCTTGATCCACCTGGAAATGTTTTTGTGTGTGGTATAAGATAATTGTCAAGATTCTTATTTTCACGTGGATAATAAGTTGCACTAGCACTGTTTGTTGAAAAGACTGTCCTGTGTCCACTAACTTGCAGCTGGGCCTCTGTTTCCAATCAAGTGACCATATATAAATGTAGGTCTACATTTAGACTGTATTCTCTTCCTTTGATCCAATTATTTGCCTTTTTCCTAGTACTTCACTGTCCTAATTACTATTGCATTACAGTAAGTCACGAAATATGGAAGAGTAAGGTCTTAAAGTTTTACTTCTTTAAAAAATTTGACTAATTTAAATCCTTTGTATTTTCATAGAATTCCATCATTTTCCACAGAAAATCTGGCTGGGTAGTTTTTCAGAGTAGAGGTGAAGTCTTTGACATACATGTTTCATTAGATATATTCCTGTGTATTTGATTTATTTTTTTTAGTATTTTTTTTAGATTTTATTTATTGAGTGAGAGAGAGTGTGTGTGCTCGTGTGCACACACACACACACACACACACACACACACGTACATGCATGAGCTGGGGGAGGGGAAGAAGGAGAGGGAGAGAGAATCACAAGCAGACTCTGTGCTGAGCATGGAGCCTGACATGGGGCTCAGTCTCACAACCCTGAGATCATGATCTGAGCCTAAATCAAGAGCTGGATGCTCAACCAACTGAGCCACCCAGGCCTCCCTATTTTGGTACTATTATAAATAATACTGTTTTTTACATTTCATTTTTTAATTTATTGTTGCTTTATTAAAATACAGTGGATTTTCAATACTGATCTTATATCAAGCCATTTTGTTAATGCACTTATTCTAGTAATTTATTTATAGATTCTTTTCGGTTTTTGGTTTTTTGTTTAAAAAAAAAAGATTTATTTATTTATTTATTTATTTACTTATTTTAGAGGCAGAGAGAATGAGCAGGAGGGGCAGAGGGTGAGAGGGAGAGAGAGAGAATCTCAAGCAGACTCCATGCTGAGCCTGACTCGAGGCTCCATCTCACAGCCATCAGTTGTGATCACAACCTGAGCCAAAACCAAGGGCCAAATGCCACCCAGATGCCCCTGTAGATTCTTTTAGATTTTTAAAAATATGCACAATCATGTCTTTTGCAAATACAGACATTTTTACTTATTCCTTTCCAATCTTTATATCTTTAATTGGTTTTTAAGCCTTATTCTTGTCTTTCTAGTACAAGGTTGAATACAAGTGATGATAATAGAAATCCTTGTTTTATACCTCACCTGAAGGAGAAAATACTCTGTATTTCACCACTGAGTCTGGATTTAACTCTAGGATTTTTACACACACTGTTTCATAGAATAAGGAAGTTCTGTTTTTGGTTTCCTCAGAGCTTTTAATCATACATAGATATTATACTTTGTGAAATGCTTTTTCTACATTTAGTGAGATAATAATATAATTTTCTTCCTTAATTCTGTTAAAAGAATGAGTTATATTGACTGATTTATCAGTGTTTGACTAATCTTGGAATCCTGAGAAAAGTCCCACCTGGCCATAAAATACTATCTTTTAATGTGTCTCTGGATTCAGAGTTTGTTAATATTTCAGTTAGTTTTTTTAAATATGCATTAGTGGAGAGATAATTGGCCTGAACTTCTCCTTTCATTGTAATGTCTTGGTCAGGTTTTGGCATCAATATTATGCTCTTGTGAAATGAGTTGGGAAGTGAGTCCTCATCTTCTCTTCTCTGGAAAATCTTCCTCAAATGTTTGGGAAGATATACCAATAAAGCAACCTGGCCTTGGGATTTTCTTTGTAGCTGGTCTTTAATTATAAATTCAGTTTCTTTAATAGATATAAGAAAATCTGATTAATCCTGTTTTAGTGTCATTTTTTTAGTTTATGAAGATATCATTCACATGCCATGCAATTCTTACATTTAAAGTATACAATTCAGTGTTGTACAGTCATCACCACACTCAATTTTTGAATATTTTTATCACCTAAAAAAACAAAACCCCAAAAAACTCTGTACCATTAGCTATCATCCCTCCCCCAGCCCAATCCCAGCATACCCCACCAGGCCAGAAACAACCACTAACTTTGTCACTATAGATGTGCCTAGTCTGCACATTTCAAATAAATGAAACTGTATAATATGTGAGAAAATGAGGACTCACTTCCCAACTCATTTCACGAGAGCATAATATTGATGCCAAAACCTGACCAAGACATTACATGAAAGGAAAAGTTCAGGCCAATTATCTCTCCACTAATGCATATTTAATGCATATTTGTGACTGTTTCTTTCAGTTAGCATAGTGTTTTCAATGTTTCATTGTAAGGATATACCACATTGTGTTCATCCATTCACCAACTGATGGACATTTGTGTTGTTTTTGTCTTTTAACTGTTGTGAATAGTGCTGTTATTAATGTTCAAGGCATATGTACACATATACAAAATATGTTTTTCCTCTCCAATTTGATGTCTTTCTTTTTCTTGCCTATTTGCTTGGGCTAGAACTTCCAGTGTAATAAATAGAATTGGTTATAGCAGGCATCCTTGTCATATATTTTTTTTTATTTTTGGAAGAAATCATCCTCTTAGCATTGTGTATGATATTAGCCATGGATTTATCATAAGTACTTATTTTTTTCCAGTAAACTCTACCCCCAGCATGGGGTTCTTAAACTCACAGCCCTCAGATAGTCTCATGCTCTACTGACTGAGTCAGCCAGGTGCCCCATAAGTGCTTTTTATTGTGTTCAGGAAGTTCCCTTTTATTCCTAGTTTGTTGAGTGTTGCTGTTTTATCATGAAAGGGTATTAGATTTTGTCAGATGCTTTTTCTGTATCTACCAAGATGATCATATGGTTTATTTCCTTCATTCTATTACCGTAGTATGTTTCGTAGATTGATTTTCATTTGGTGAGCCATCTTCACATTTCTGGGATAAATCCTACTTGGTCATGATGTATAATCATTTTAAAAATACACTGCTATTCTGTTTGCTAGTATTTTGTTGAGTTTTGCATCTGTATTCATAAAGGATATTGATCATTAGTCCTCTTGTGATTTCTTTGGCTTTAGTTCAGAATAACTCAGAATAAGTTAATAAGTGTTCCCTTTTCTATTTTTTGGGAAGAGTTAGAGAAGGATTTGTAGTAATTCTTCTTAAACATTTGGTAGAATTTGTCAGTGTAGCCATCTGGTCCTAAGCTTTTCTTTATTGGGAGGTTTTTAATTACTAATTCAGTCCCCTTCTAGGGATCTGCTCAGATTTTCTATTTCTTTTTGAGTCGGCTTTAATAGTCTGAATGTTTCTAGGAATTTGTCCTTTTCCTCTAGGTTATCTAATTTGTTGGTGTACAGTTGTTTATAGTACTCTCTGATAGTCCTTTTTGTTTCTGAAATGTCAGTAGTAATGCCCCCCACCTTCATTTCTTATTTTAGTAAATTTGAGTGTTCTTTTTTCTTGGTCTACCTAAAGATTCATCAATTCTTTTGATTGTTCAAAGAACCAGCTTTGTTTTGTTGATCCTATTGTTTTTCTGTTCCTTATTTTGTTGTTTTCTGTTTGCTCTCATCTTTATTATTTCTTTTCTTCTGCTAGTTTTGGGTTTAGTTCACACTTATTTTTTCTAGTTCCTTAAGGTGTACAATTAGGTTATGGATTTGAGATTTTTTTTTAGTATTTTACTTGTTTATTTGACAGAGAGAGATCACAAGTAGGCAGAGAGGCAGGCAGAGAGAGGGGGGAAGCAGGCTCCCTGCTGAGCAGAGAGCCCTAATACCAGGACCCTGAGACCATGACCTGAGCCAAAGGCAGAGGCTTAACCCACTGAGCCACGCAAGCGCCCCAATTCGAGATCTTTTTAAATGTAGGAGTTGCAGCTATAAATTTCCCTATAAGCACTGCATTAGCTGTATTTCATGAGTTTTGGTATATGTTGTGTTTTCACTTTCATTTGTCTCAAAGTATTTTGTAATTCCCTTGTTAGTATTCTTTAATCTTTGAGGAGTTTCTTTAGAGTGTGGTGTTTGATGTTCACATATTTTTAAACTTCCAGTTTTCCTTCTCATTGATTCCTTGTTTCATTTTATTTTGGTCATAGGAGATACTTTCTATAATTTTAACCTTTAATATGTATTGAGACTCGTTTTGTGGCCTAATGTATAATCTATACTGGAGATTATTCCATATGTACTTAAAGAATGTGTATGTTGCAAGTGTCGGCCTGAGTGTTTTTGTAGATATCTTTGTATCTGTCTTGGTCTCCCATATTGGTCTTCTATTTAGTAGTTCTATCCATTTTGAAAGTGGGGCTTTGAAATCTCTGTTATTATTGGATTGTTTGTCTTTTTAATTCTGTCAGTTTTTGCTTCATGTATTTGTATTTTAGGTATGTATGTTTGTCATTTTTATATCATCTTCATGTATTGGCACTTTTATCATTATAAAAGGTCCTTATTCTCTCCATTTTTGTCTTAAAATCTATTTTCTGTCCTACTATAAGCAGTGCAGAGCTTTGTTGGTAACTGCTTACATAATATATTTTTCGCCATTCTTAATTTCAAGCGTGGGTGGCTTAGTTGGTTAAGCCTCTGCCTTCAGCTCAGGTCATGATCCCAGGGTCCTGGGATGGAACCCTGCATTAGGCTCCCTGCTCCGTGGGGAGTCTGCTTCTCTCTCTCCCTCTGCCCCTCTCCACTTGTGCTCTCGCTCTCAAATAAATAAATAAAATCTTCAAAAAAAAGTCTTTGTTTAGTAAGTCCAATGTCTGGACTTCCTCAGAGATAGTTTCTACACTGTTTCATACATAGTTTTGGGTTTGTTTGTTTTTCCTATGTATGAGCCATACTTTTTCACTTGCTTGTATGTCTTAAATTTTCATTGCAAACTTGACAGTTAAAATATAAGGTGTCAATTTATCATCCAAATACCACTCCACAGCAGCTGTCATTTGTTTAGTGACTCTGTTGAATGGATTCTGTACAACGTATATTCTTTGTCATGTGTAGCTACCGAAGTCTTTGCTCCATTAGCTAAATAGTCAGCAAATAATTGGATAAGGATTTCCTTAAGTACGTGTAACCAGTAAGGCTTCAATCTTTGCCAAGATGCTCTCTGTATAGGTTGGCGAATGCCTTCAGCAGTTAGTATGGCATTTTACTATCTTGTTTTCACTTTCCTTTCACAGAGCCTCAAGGTTAATGAGAAGCAAGTTTAGTACTTTCTCAGATGTTTCCTGAATATGCACATAGCCCAGGGCATGTGTGCCACCTTCTAGATTCCCAGATAGATGTCTGAGCTTTTCAAAGCCCCTTCTGTATTTATCATGCTCCAAGCTTTTTAATTAGACTGTTGTTTCCTTTAATTGTTACAAACTGCCTGAGGTAGCCCTGATGGTAAAGAATATCCCATGGGTGTTTTTCTTTCTTAACAAATTTCATTCCCCCAGAGAAAATGCTATTTGCAATGGGTAAGCTTTGAGTTATGTCAGATGAAGACAGTTTTATGAATGGGATGTTCCACGGAGCTACCAGACAGGCCAAATAGTGACAGTTTTCTAGGGCTTATCTTCCAGTTTAACCTCACTAAGAACTTGCATCTTACCATTTAGATATTTTATTACTGAGGAGAGAGAAGGCTGATGGATCTGGGTAGCATTTTGGTAGTATCTGCTTCTGCTGTCCCCTTACTGCAAGGGGATACCACCAGTGGCCTCAAGTTATTTGTTTAATTGACCTTTCCCTAAATAAGATCTAAGTGGATTTAAGAAATGACTTTTCTTCCCCTACACTAGCCAGTATCACATGAAGTAGGAAAGGACTTCCCCAAAATTCTCCCCCAGTCCTCTCTGTGAACAGACTATGTTCCTGGAGAAAATATCCCAAAAAGGTAGAAATTGTATATATCTGTGACACACATGATCTCGGCCTTTAGCAGGTTGTTAAAGTTTTTCTAGCTTTATCTTTCTATCATCTTATATGAATTTTGGTAGCGTATGGTCCAGTAAGCAAACATGTGGGTCCTGATTCTCCCTAGAGATACTGTCTTTTTCCTGATTTCAAATTGCTTATTTGTTAAGCAATTTCATTTCTCTGATGGATTAAAAAAAAAAAAAAGACCATAATTTTCAATCTGCCTACCTTTGTTTTTGTTCGTATTGCTCTTCTCAGCTCTCTGCATCTCTGAGCTAAAATCCAAAGCCACACTGTATGTTTGTAATCTTTTCTAATTTGGTGAGACTTACTATCTTTATTTTTTTTAAAGATTTTATTTATTTATTTGACACACAGAGAGAGATCACAAGTAGGCAGAGAGGCAGGCAGAGAGAGAGGGAGGAAGCAGGCTCCC
Source organism: Enhydra lutris kenyoni (assembly GCF_002288905.1). Taxonomy (NCBI): domain Eukaryota; kingdom Metazoa; phylum Chordata; class Mammalia; order Carnivora; family Mustelidae; genus Enhydra; species Enhydra lutris. The sequence goes on along the minus strand of NW_019154179.1, from coordinate 2,214,194 downwards.
TGCTGAGCAGAGAGCCCGATGTGGGCCTGGATCCCAGGACCCTGAGATCATGACCTGAGCTGAAGGCAGAGGCTTAACCCACTGAGCCACCCAGGTACCCTCTCTTTATTTTTAATATGCAAAATAGACTAGAAAATAATTTGTTATGATTATATTATCCTATATGTTTCAATTACTCAAATTGGTTATTGATGTCATTTAAACCTTCTATGTCAGTGGTCAGCAAACTTCATCTGTAAAAGTCAGGTACTAGGCTTTGTGGGAGATGTGGTCTCTTTGAAAATACTGAACTCTACAGTTGTAGTGCTGTAGCAGCCATAGGCAACACATAAGCAAATGAACGTGACTGTGTTCCAATAAAAGCTTACTTAAAAAACAAAACAAACAAACAAAAAAAACAGCAGGCCAGATTTTCCCTCTTGGTTATTGCTGACCCCTTTCTAAATTTCTATTGGTGTTTTCAGTCTGCTTGCCCTGTGAGTTGAGAGTTGTGTTAAAATTTCTTATAATTTTATAAGACTAATATTATTATGGATCCATCTATCTCATTTTCTGTCAACTTTTGTTATATATAGTTGATTCTCACTATTCATATGGTTATTTTCTATAAAATCTCCATGAACACTAAATTAGTAAATACTGAATCATTGCTTCTAGGGGAGCAAGTTCCTTTGAGTTTCTAATCAAAACATTTTAGTCAACCATTCAATATACAACCTTGTTTTATGTGTGTTTAAAAATACCTTATTTAGGGGCACCTGGGTGGCTCAGTGTGTTAAAGCCTCTGCCTTCGGCTCAGGTCATGATCCCAGGGTCCTGGGATGGAGCCCCGCATCAGGCTCTCTGCTCCGCAGGGAGCCTGCTTCCCCTTCTCTCTCTGCCTGCCTCTCTGCCTGCTTGTGATCTCTGTCTGTCAAATAAATAAATAAAATCTTTATAAAAAAAAATACCTTATTTAATATAATGTCTCTTGAACAAGAACTAAAGGGCAACAGCACCATAATTAATGCTCAAAGTTTATGTAACACACTTGGTCTCCCTAAGGGATATAACAACCTTCTTGTACTCAGGAACACTACACAGCATTTCTGCATTACACAGGTGGGGGAACACAAGAAAAAAGTCACAAAAATGGAAAGAATGTGCTAAGTAGTCTGCAAAAAGAGCATTTGACAAGGCATTATCTTGCATTATCCAGCATTATCCAGCTGGGAAAATGTGTTGGACACTCAAATCTTCTACCTTTCTGTGAGTGTCCATAAATATTGCAAAATAATGAGTATTTAGGTTAGAAGTATATTTTAGTGAGGTGAATTTGCAGGTACAGAATCTGTGAATAAAGAGAATTGACTATATTTGGAAGCTAGGTTTTCAAATGCATACCAATTTATGTTTTTTATATTTTCTGTTAAAAAGATCATAAATAGTTACTATATATTATCATACTTTCTTACCTTTATTGTTTTTATGTTAATATAACCAAGTTTCTTTGGCTCATAATTATGTATATTTTTTTCTGTCCTGTTATTTTCAATCTGCATATATCCCTCTCTGTTAATTGTATTGTCTTTGTTGTTTTTATGCTGTTATTCTATTTTTTAATTGATTGGTTAGTCCAAAAGTTGGCCAATTTTGTCCATAGTGGATCAGATAGTTAATGTTTTCAGTTCTTGATAGTTATAATGTCTCTGGTAGAATTACTAGGCTCTGGTGTTATAGCACAAAAGCTACCATGAACAATACAGAATAACTGGGTGTGTGTGGTTATTTTGCAGGAAAACTTTATTTATTAAAAAGTGGCAAGCTAGATTTGGCCACAGGTAATAATTTGCTGACCCCTACCCTAGAATATGCCCAGGGTAGTGTATTGGGGTGTTGAGTAAAAATTGTAGGAAATTTAGTCATTTTTGCTTAAAAATTTTTTTAAACAAAGTTTAGTATACTTACAATATGTGGATAGAACTCACAAATATAAAAATTAAATTACAGATATTTTTACTCATTAAATACCTCCAAAATGTAAGTTAAAGTTAG
>NW_019154179.1:2180325-2212150 GCF_002288905.1 Enhydra lutris kenyoni | reverse complement strand
ATTCAAAATTTGCATCCTTTGTATTCATTTGTTTTAAACTCTTTAGACAAGCCATAAAGAAGCAGAATATGTGTATAATACAAGTAACCTGGAAAGGATAAGTATTGTAAAAATGTAAAAACTTCTATAAGTCAACGTAGGAAAAGGTGACATCCCAATTGAAAAATAAGCAAAAGACTGAACAGGAACTTTTAAATGGCCATTAAATCCTTGAAAATGTGTTCAGTCTCTCATTAGCTTTCATGGAATGCAAAGTAAAATACAAAGTGAGATGAGAGACACATGGTATGATGTGACTTTAACAAGTTTGGCAAAGTCCTGATGAGGATGTAAACTATTAAAGGATCTTACCTACTGATGGAAAAAGTTATCAGATCAGGTTAAAGTTTTCATAATTTGTAACTAAGGAATTCCTTTCCTAACTATAGACCCTACAGAAAGGCATGATTATATTCCCTAGGATGAATAAAACAATATTTACTTATGGCAGTATTGTTTGTTTGTATCCTTTGTATTCATTTGTTTTAAACTCTTTAGAGTGAGCATAAGAATTGTTTTTAGGGATATTTTCTCTGTCAACTAATTCTGAACCCTTCAGATTGAGCAGAAGTGTCCTGTTGCAGGCATCTGTGTCATTCAAGGACGTGACTGTGGAATTCACCCAAGAGGAATGGCAGCAAATGGGTCCTATTCAGAGGACTCTGTATAGAGATGTGATGCTGGAGAACTACAACAACCTCGTCTCAGTGGGTGAGCGTTTAAGTGTAACTTACCCTCATCACAGCAAATAAAAGGCATTTACTTTTTATGCATCAATACACATGAATATTTTATTTAGATTTTAATGTTATTGAGACATTTCATTCAGAGTATAAAATTAAGCCCTTTTGAGGAATAAAAGAAGTGTTTTGATGACTTGCCATAATAAGTTCAAATCAGGGTCTTCAGGGTGCTGCTTCTGAAGCTATATCTTTTAACGCTCTGGAAACTAAAAAGCTCATCATCCATCCTAAATACACCATTGTTCCCTATTTACAGGGAACTGCATTTTCAAACCAGCAGTAATCTTCAAGTTGGAGCAAGGAGAGGAGCCTTGGTTCTTAGAGGAAGAATTCTCAAACCAGAGCCACCGAGGTGAGTTCCTGAGCACTAGCAGACAGAATTCTCTTGGGGTATTTAAGACTCCAGAAGGTCAGTTTGGCGTTAAACACCTTTGTATTTCAAGACTTTTCTTTTAGGCTCGAAGGCAAAAAAAAGCACCAGTAAAAAGAAAATGATTAATAAACTTGACTACATTAAAATTGAGAACTTTGTTTATAAAATATACTGTTAAAAAGATGAGAAGACAAGCCATAAAGAAGCAGAATATGTGTATAATACAAGTAACCTGGAAAGGATAAGTATTGTAAAAATGTAAAAACTTCTATAAGTCAACGTAGGAAAAGGTGACATCCCAATTGAAAAATAAGCAAAAGACTGAACAGGAACTTTTAAATGGCCATTAAATCCTTGAAAATGTGTTCAGTCTCTCATTAGCTTTCATGGAATGCAAAGTAAAATACAAAGTGAGATGAGAGACACATGGTATGATGTGACTTTAACAAGTTTGGCAAAGTCCTGATGAGGATGTAAACTATTAAAGGATCTTACCTACTGATGGAAAAAGTTATCAGATCAGGTTAAAGTTTTCATAATTTGTAACTAAGGAATTCCTTTCCTAACTATAGACCCTACAGAAAGGCATGATTATATTCCCTAGGATGAATAAAACAATATTTACTTATGGCAGTATTGTTTGTTTGTATTAAAAATTGGGCTCATCAGCAGTAAAATAAAGAAAGAGTTGTATTCCTTAAGGGATAATTCAATATATAATCTTAAGCAAAAGAAACCAAATAATATAAATATGCATGTCTGGTTGCATTTATTAAATGTCAGAAATTCAAAACTCAGTTATATCTTTAGGAATTCATATGTTGATGGTAAAACCACACAAAGAAAATCAAGGAAACAATTATATAAATATTAAAAGAGTAGTGAATTCTTTTTTTTTTTTTAAGATTTTTATTTATTTATTTGACAGACAGATCACAAGTAGGCAGAGAGGCAGGCAGAGAGAGAGGAGGAAGCAGGCTCCCTGCTGAGCAGAGAGCCCGATGCGGGGCTCGATCCCAGGACCCTGGATCATGACCCGAGCCGAAGGCAGAGGCTTTAACCCACTGAGCCACCCAGGCGCCCCAAGAGTAGTGAATTCTTAAGCGTGAAGGAGTTGTAACTGGGCAGAGATAAGTAGGGATTTTTGCAGAGCCATTTTTGTTTTCTGTTTCTTGACATGGTTTCTTTTTTTTTTTTTTAATTCATGTTAGTTAACATACAGCGTAGTATTGATTTCAGATTGACATGGTTTCTAATTATACTAGTGTTCACTCAGTACTGTTAAACGGTATATATAAGTTTTATGCAGATATAAATTATGTTTCATACTTAAGAGAGTGAAGAGATGAACCAAAGATAGAGGATGGTATTTACAACTCATAAAACCTTCAAAGGACAGCCATCTAGAATGCATAAATGATTTGGACCTTTTTTGAGTGCCATCTTTGCAGCAAGGCCTTCCGTGATACCCCATTTAAAATCACACCCCTTGGGGCACCTCACTGGCTCAGTCAGTAGAGTATGCAACTCTTGATCTCAAGGTCATGAGTTCAAGTCCCACATTGGGCATAGAGCTTACATACATACATGCATACATAAAATACATATACCCCTCATGTCAAATTGAAATGTGGAAGTTTAGGATGAAGTGATTAAGTTCACTTACCATTCAATTTTTTTTTTTAAGATTTTATTAATTTATTTGACAGAGATCGCAAGTAGGCAGAGAGGCAGGCAGAGAGAGAGAGGAGGAAGCAGGCTCCCCGCTGAGCAGAGAGCCCGATGTGGGACTCGATCCCAGGACCCTGGGATCATGACCTGAGCCGAAGGCAGAGGCTTTAACCCACTGAGCCACCCAGGTGCCCCACCATTCAATTTTTTGTACTAACATATAATGTATTAATTTGTTTCAGGGGTACAGGTGTGTGATTCACCAGTCTTACACAATTCACAGCACTCACCATAGCACATACCCTCCCCAGTGTCCATCACCCAGCCACTCCATCCCTCCTACCTTCCTCCCCTCCAGCAACCCTCAGTTTGTTTCCTGAGATTAAGAGTCTTTTATGGTTTGTCTCCCTCTGGTTTCATCTTGTTTCATTTTTTCCCTCCCTTCCTGTATAATCCTCTGTATTATTTCTCAAGTTCCTCATATCAGTGAGATCATAATGATAATTGTCTTTTTCTGATTGACATATTTGACTTAGCATAACACCCTCTAGTTCCATCCATATTGTTGCAAATGGCAAGATTTCAGGTTTTTTTGATGGCTGCATGGCATTCCATTGTGTGTGTGTGTGTGTGTGTGTGTGTGTGTGTATACACCACATCTTCTTTGTCCATTCATCTGTTGATTGACATCTAGCTTCTTTCCATAGTTTGGCTATTGTGGACATTGCTGCTATAAATATTGGGGTGCACGTGCCCCTTTGGATCACTACTTGTATCTTTGGGGTAAGTACCCAGTAGTGTAATTGCTGGGTTATAGGGTAGCTCTATTTTCAACTTTTTGAGGAAAAAATACTGTTTTCCAGAGTGGCTACAGCAGCTTGCATTCCCACCAACTATGTAGGAGGGTTCCTTTTCTCCATATCTTCACCAACACCTGTTGTTTCCTGACTTGTTAATTTTAGCCATTCTGACTTAACCATTCAGTTTTGATAAAATAAAGGTTCCACAGCAGGAATTGAGCAGTGAATCTAATTTAGTTGCAAGAATAGATTTCCTTTTATCAGTTTTACACTTGTTTGTATTTCTGTGACTTATGGCTATAAGATGGGTTAGATCCTGAACTATAAACTTCTTCATTTAATTGTGAGGAAGGTTGTACTATCAATTTTGATTTGATGTTGAAGAATTGAATGGAAATAAGGAATAGCAAATTGAGTATTCTATCGGTATAGCCTAGGTGTGTAGGAGTGTAATATATTTCCTCAAAGCAAACTCTTCCCCTGTTGGGCCTAGTCTATCAGTGTTCATTATCTCCTAATTCTTCTGTTACTGTACTTAAGTTTATATAGTCCCATTGTGTTCATCCCATTATCTGGTTTTCCTGTTCCCTAAATTAACCACTCCAGTAAAAGTCTTACTTCTATTCTTTCTCCACCCCAATAGGAAAATGCAATTTATCACAATCCAGATACAGATATGTATGTATTACCAGTTTTCTCTCTCATTTCCACTATATCAATATTGTTTTTTTAAAGGAGGGTGAGAGAGGGGTACCTGGGTGGCTCAGTTGGTTAAAGGAGGATGAGGATACACACACACATAAATTATTTGATCTTGGAAAAACAATAAATGAAATGCAATGGATAGGCTATATATTTCCCACCCATAACAAATGTAAGGTTTATAAGGTGTCTTCAATTTATCTCTGTTTTAGAAGATTACAGAGATGATGACCTGATGAAGAGGAACAAGAAAATCCAAGATAAACACTTGCAGGAAATAATATTCATCAATAATAAACCATTGACTATAAAAGAAGAGGAAGTTTTGGGGAAACAGTTTAATCTGTGCATAGCTCCTGTTTCAACAAAAATATCCTGTAAATATGACTCATGGGGAGTAAATTTGCAAAATATTTCCCAATTTATCATCAAGAATAGAACCTATCCAACAAAAAAACCAAATTGCTATAGTGTATGTGAAAATTTGTCTTTCAAAATTAAGTTTGAGAGAACTCATACTGGAGAGGAGTTTCATGAATATAATAAAAATGGAAAAGCTCTCAGTTATAAGGAAAATCTTCCTGAGAATCAAAAGTGTCAAACTTTGGAACAAGCTTTTAAATATGTTGGAACTGGAAAAGCCATCTATGATGAGGCTGCTTGTATTACATGTAAGAGTATGCATACAAGAGAAAAATCCTATAAAGATGATGAATTTAGGGGGAAAAGTGAAAAAATAACTGTCTTTGACTATAAAAGAACTGGGATTGGGGAGAAATACTCTCCTCTTAATCAGTGTGGGAAATCCTTCTGTGGGAAATCAGCTGTCAAGGAATACAGTAAGTTTAACATGCCTGTGAAACATAATGGATATAATGCAAATGGAAATAATTTCAACAGGAAGTCACACCTCACTCAACTTCAGAGAATTGTCACGGAAGAGAACCCATTGGTATGTAATGACAGAACACAAACTGGGGATACATCCTTTGACTATCATGAAAATAGGAAATCCTACCAGGTGTTAGCCCACAAAGTACGCCGGAGAACTCACTCTGAGACAAAACCCTATAAATGTAATGAATGTGGTAAATCCTTCTTTCAAAAAGGACATCTCATTCAGCATCAAAGAACTCACACAGGAGAGAAACCATTTGAATGTAATGAATGTGGAAAAACTTTCTCCCAGAAGTCACACCTTAGTACACATCGGAGAATTCACACAGCAGAGAAACCCTATAAGTGTAATGAATGTGGGAAGACATTTGTCCAGAAGTCAACCCTCAGGGGACATCAGAGAATTCATACAGGAGAGAAACCCTATAAGTGTAGTGAATGTGGGAAAACTTTTGTTCAAAAGTCAACCCTCAGAGATCATCATAGAATTCACACAGGGGAGAAATCCTTTCAGTGTAATGAATGTGGGAAGACTTTCGGTCAGAAATCAAACCTCAGGATACATCAGAGAACTCACGGTGGTGAGAAAACATATCAATGTAATGAATGTGAAAAATCCTTCTGGCGAAAAGACCATCTCATTCAACATCAGAAAACACACACAGGAGAGAAACCATTTAAATGTAATGAGTGTGGGAAAACTTTTGCCCGGACATCAACCCTTAGAGTTCATCAGAGGATTCATACTGGGGAGAAACCATTTAAGTGTAATGAATGTGGGAAAAAATTTGTCCGGAAGGCAATCCTTAGTGATCATCAGAGAGTTCATACAGGGGAGAAACCTTTTCAGTGTAACAAATGTGGGAAAAGTTTTGGCCAGAAATCAAACCTCAGAATACATCAGAGAATTCACAGTGAGGAAAAATCTTATGAATGTAATGAACTTGGAAAATTTTATAAGAAGTCAACTCTAAATGTTTGCCAGAAAATTCAGGGAGAGGGAAAACCCTATTGATAATAATAAATATGGAAAAATCCTTCTGTCTGGAAGACCAAGCCATTTGACTCCAGAAAACCCACACATATAAATATGAATGTAGGAGGAATTTTATCCAAAAAGCAACCCTGAAAGTCTATCAGAGAATAGACATAGGCTGATATTTCAAAGCCCTTTTGAAAGAAGCCATGCCCTTTAGATAACTCAGAAAATTTCCTGGTCTCCCTTTCCTCCATGTAGGTCTTTGGACTGTGGATGCTCATGTTTTATGCCACAATCATTTGTGACAAAAGACCTCACTGACACTACTAGGATGCTGTCAGAATAGCCTTGAAGTTGTAAAGTATCATGCTTTAACATGGCACAGCTTTTACACAGTAACAGCCAGGGTGCCTGAAATATGTGGAACAAAATTCTCATTCACATCTTTACCTTTTGAACATTTTGTGATCGAGCAGTAAGCTTGATAATATTGAGCTCTTACATGTTTAAGTCTGTTCCCTTTTGAACATAATTTAGCCATCCCTCTGCTGGGGAGGTAGAAAGTTATTATGTAAGCCAAGCTTACATCAGTCAGTGGGTACAACACTTATTAAAGGGTTGGTGTTGTGAGGAATCCCTAAAAGATCATCAGAGAATTCAGTTTTTTAAAAATCTCCTTTCAATGTAATGAAATAGATGATACCACCTGTTACAGGGCTTTCGATGAACTTAAATTATTGGAAGATTTTTGGCTGAAATGTGAGCACACCTCGTGCAAGTAAAGTAAATGTTTCTTTAATGTCATGAAGCCACTCATACCTCCATATACCCCAACATCAGCTGTTTTAAGGGAAAGCTTCCTGTCTCCAGTGGGGACCCATGGCCATTGGCACCCACCCAAGTATTTGGGGGAACTTTGAGAGAGGAAAGGGGCTCAAACTTACGACTTTATGGGATACAGGTGCCCAAATCAACATCTTACCACTTCACATGGAGGTAGGGAGTATCTAGATTTAAAAAAATGTTATTAGGGCAGGGGTTACAGTAGGCAAGGGAAATGAATGTGAGCCTGTGAATAAATGGGGCCCTTTTGACCAGTGCAGTATACTGTGGTTACTTCTAAATCTGAAAGTGTAATAGGAATGTGTTATATGTTATACTTCCTACTCCCCATAATTCAGAAGGGATTCTTCTAGTCAGAATTGTGTGTTAAGAAGATACCTTTGAGGTTCCACAGCCTATAATGACCACTTTGTGCTTCAGTCTCTGTAAATAGTCATTCTGTTGATTGGAATTTCTGGCAAAAGGAGATGCCCTTGGGGTCAGGGAGAAGGGTAGTTTGACTTGATACCCTAACAAGGCTACCAAGTATACTCCTTTTGTAAAGCAGCTGTTAGCTTACTCTTGGGCTCAACTGCCTAACAAGATAAAAAGGACACAAGCCTCAGGTGTAAAATGTACATGGTATACTTAAGAATATAGCTGCCCTGGTCCCAGCAGTATCTCAGCTGTATATCACATTGCAGCAGCTGCCCCTTACAAGGAAATGTATCCCCCACTCTTGCCTGAAGCAAAGCTGCTGGCTTAATAGGGCCCTCAATTCATAGAAGTTACTCTAATTGGGCCTGGTTCACTGACAGGCTAGTGGGAATCACTGAACACTGACTCTTCAACCTTGAAGACCCCAGAATTGATTATGCAGACCCCAAAAATTATGTGGCTGCTCCTTTCAATTGGCAGGACACAAGGATGTTCTCAACACTGGCAAATACTCCATTTGAAACTTGTGGCATTTTTATTGATTCTGGTTCTTATTGTGCCTCACTGTTTGACACACTGGTAGTAAAACTACAGGTTGACAAAAGCACTCCTCTTTGGTGCTGTGAACTGTGGGGGGTAGGGGGAGTCAGCTGCTAATAAGCACACCTGAGTTGTTAAACTAGATGCCCTTGTTAAGTAACTATTCTATGATAATGATAACTGGAATCAAGCTGTTGAGCAAGACTCCGCTATCCTGATTGTCAACATTGCTACCTGGATCCATCATTATACTGACAGAGCAAAGTAACCACCATCTTAACTGCAAGATAAAAAGGACACAAGCCTCAGGTGTAAAATGTACATGGTATACCAGTGCTTCCTTTGATGTCATTTGACCTAAGAATCTACATTTTTCGCCTTCTGTATTAATATCCAATTCCACATGCCATTTGATAATTCACCCTTTCCTACTGATTTTAAATATGTTCATATGCTAAATTGTTTTTTGTAAAGATATCACACAAGACTGTTCATGACCCATTCCCTAGATTCTGTTAGCAGCATATCCTCTTTTGGGGAACAGGGCTAACATAGAACTCATATGAGCCAAAATATTCTATCTTTCTAGCCTGATAGTGAATTTTTCACTGAAGAGTGTTTCAGTCAGGAAAAGGAGAATACCTCCTAGGACTTTGGAAATGGAACATCACACACTAGAGCTGCCAATGCCCTTGCCAAGATGCATCTGCAAAAAAGAAGATAATAACTAGTTAGTGCTATTCCCTGAAAATAATCAAGAGGTTACTGTTTGCTCTGTTTTTATAACAGGTGATAATATAAAGAAAGTTTCATTCTTAAAACTTTTTCTCAGTTTCTTAATATATTTAGAATCCTCTCCCTCATAACCCTTTTTATATGTAATCTTTAGAATTATGATTGGATTTGCTATTAAGTTCAAGATCATCTACCCACTAGAATGAAATGAATTCACTTAGGTAGTCAGTCATTCATTGAAAGTCCAGGGGACAAAATCCCATGATTGTGTATTTAGGCTTAATCTGCTGCCCACAGAACACCTCTCTGTGTAATAGTACATTATCAGCTAGAGACCATGGTCTGTGCTATAGCCACGAATGCTTCCTTCTCCCTGCTTGGCTGATCTCCTTTCCAGGTAATGGCTTTTATCCCAACAGATGGAGGCCACATTTAGAGACACTGGAAGAGTCCATTTTCTGCCTGCCTGCCTACTGAGGGTCTATATGCTAATTTTTCAAAGCCTCCATTGAGGGCAGGAATTTTTATGTTTTGTTCATAATAAACCTCAACCACCTGAAACAGACCCTCTACATGTTAGGCACTCAGAAATATTTGCTGGAGGTAGAATAGTCATAGTGAAATCTGAACATATTTTCTTTTGATACTTCAAATGAACTTTTTTTTTTTTTTTTTTTTTAAGAGGCAGGCAGAGAGAGAGAGAGAGAGGAGGAAGCAGGCTGCCCGCTGAGCAGAGAGCCTGATGTGGGGCTCAATCCCAGGACCCTGAGATCATGACCTTATCTGAAGGCAGAGGCCTTAACCCACTGAGCCACCCAGGTGCCCCTTCAAATGAACTTTTATGATTATTCATATTTATTAAAATAGTTAAGGAAAATTGTTGCTGTGAGCTCCACTCAACTCATGTTTTGGATATTTTCAGAAGTTGCTAAAAGAAATTTGTTCTTAATATTCAGAAGTATACAGTACTGTTCTTCAAATATTTTGTCACCCAAAATAAAATTTATTTTCAATAAACTAGAATTCCTAATCCAAAATTATGTCTGCATATCAGTTCTTATTAACACTGTAGAGTGTGGGCATTTTTCTTTTTCCCTTCTCTCTCTCTCTCTCTCTCTTAGTTTTGCCTTCACACAAATACTTTATAACTACTAATCCAAGCAATTTTGCAAAACAATAGTAATTATAAATCAGATTTTCAAGACCAATGAAATGAGAAAGCAGAAGAATGCGTTCTTGGGATCATCCTTTTGCTCCCTTGTACCAGTAATTCCACTCATTTTTATTTCCAAATCATCCTCTTGGCAGCTCCAAAGAGAATATTGTATTTTCTCAGGTTCAAGAATCCACTGGGAGAGATGTCTGATGCCAAAAGAAGGGGCATAACACTTGTTTTGAGCTGCCTCCATATTTGTCTTTTCTTTTCAGGTGCATGATACTTCTTTATTTTTTCCTCACATTAAAGGTGTCCCTGGAAGCCCAGCAGAAATGATATACCATGCCCTTTTACCAGGGCAGCTTCACACTGCAATGAGGGAGAAACAAATTTATTTCCTTAGTTGAGACAATACAATCTCCAAGTACAATTAGCTATTTAAAAATCTTTGAATATTCTAAAGAACTGACTGTCAGTGGCACCTCGCAGGCTCAGTTGGTAGAGCATGCAACTCTTGATCTCAGGGTCATGAGGTCAAGCCCCACACTGGGCAGCGAGCCTACTTAAAAATAAAAGCCAAATCCCAGAACAGTATAATTAGCTTAACTATCAGATTATTGACACTTGATAGGTAATTAATAAGCTAAGAAACTACTTGGCCTAACTTGTGGTAATTATATTTCTGTATATATGTCCCCCAAATTTAAAAAAATACTCAAAACTTGAGTACAAATGTCCTAACAGCAATATTCACAATAGCCAAAAGATGGAAACAACCTAGATGTCATAAGAAAAGAATGGATAAATAAAATGATATATTTGTAAAATACAATATAATTTAGCCATAAAAAGGAACAAAGTACTGATACATAACTACAATAGACATAAACCTTGAAACATGCTAAACTGAAAAAGCCAACCACTAAGGATACACTTCAAAGCAAAGAATATTTCCAGGGTAGAACATGACATTACAGGATAAAAGTTTCTATCCACTAAGAATCCTGTGTGCAGAGAGAGGAGTTAAGATGGTGAAGAGGACCCTAAATCTGTCTGGTCCCTGAAATTCAGCTAGTTATCAAATCATTCTGAAAACCTGTCAAATCAATGGGAGATCTGAGAAAAGAAATGATGCAATTCTACACGTGGAAAAGCAACCACTTTTTGGAATGTAGGAGGTGTGGAGAGTTGAAACCAAGGCAACATCCAATAGGAGGATACAGCAGTGCAAGGGAGCTAGAATAAGGAGGCTACCACAAGTATAAGCAGCAGAGCAAAAAATCAAAACGTTTAGAAGTCTACTACAGTGGGGGATGTCCCTGGCTTAAGGTGCTCAGTTGGCAGAGCAGGATGGAACCCCAGGTGAGACAGCATGGTCTTGGGATCCTCAGGTTCACAAGAACAGAGTGTGGCAGACTTCCCAGGCAACAGAGCAGGGAAGTTGGCTGAAAACAAGTCTAGGCACCAGCTTTCTACTTGGTGTTGCCATAAACTGCAAACTACTTCATGGTCACAGGACTGCTCTCTGGGCAGGGGTCCAGCAAAAGCCAGAACCATAGTGAGACCCCCCTTCTTCCCTCAGGAGTAAGGGCGTGAGTCTACACCACAGGAGTCCCTAAAATTTAGAGACTTAAAACTCAGTCACATGACTGAGATAAAAATGTTCAAGCACAGGCTGAGTGAATGCAGAGTTCAGATGGAAACCAGGGAGAAAAAAAGTGATTGCTTTTCTGTGAGAGCTCACTGAAGAGTGGGGAAGGGAAAGTTTGTGAACTTTCATCTCTGGGTCTAGAGAGTTGGGTGCCACCATTTTCTTCCCCCCGCATCAGTCCTGAAAGCCTTCAGAGAGCAAAATAGCACCACATAAGGTAATCTGGAGCCCAGCCCTCTGGAAAAGGAGGCACAATTCCACCGGGCAGGGGCATCTGTGAATCAGCACAACAGCCCCCTACCCAAGAAGATCAGCAGGAACAACCAGCTACCGCTAAGTTTACTGATCATAGAGAACTGCAAAACTTCAGCTCTTGGGGAAAACAGTATATAGTATTCATGATTTGTTATTATTCTTCAGTTCAGTTTTTTTTAGCTATTTTTCAACTCTTATTCTTTTCTAATTTGTATTATATGTATATATACATATATACATAATACACATATATACGTATATATATGTTATGTGTGTATTTTTTTATTTTTGGTATACATTCATTGAATTTTACTTTGAATTTTACTTTATTTTCATATGTATAGGTTTGCCTTTCTTTTCTATTTGGGAATCTGGTTTGTTTTAACAAACAGACCAAAATACACACAGCATCTAGTATTTTGCTTTCTCTGTTTTGTTTCTGGTTTGATTTTTTTTTTTCTTGTTTTGCTTTTGTTTTCTTGTGATTTATTTTATTTTTGGTTTTCTTGTTTTTTCTCTTCTATCATTTCTGGACATAATGATGAGATAGAGAAATTCACCACTAAAAACAGAGAAGTTATTACTCATTGTCAGGGGTTAAAGCAATATGGATATAAGTAAGATGTCTGAACTAGAATTTAAAACAATGATTAGGGGCATCTGGGTGTCTCAGTGGGTTAAACCTCTGCCTTCAGCTCAGGTCATGATCCCATGGTTCTGGGATCGAGCCCCGCATTGGGCTCTCTGCTCAGCAGGAAGCCTGCTTCCCCCTCTCTGTCTCTGCCTGCCTCTCTGCCTACTTGTGATCTCTCTCCCTGTCAAATAAATAAATAAAATCTTTAAAAAAAAAAAATAAAATGATGATTATAAAGATACTAGCTGTGCTTGAAAAAAGCATAGAAGACACCGAGAATCCTCTACTGAAGAAATTAAAAAATTAAAATTTAGTCAGGCTGAAATTAAAAATGCTATTACTGAAATGCAGTAAAAAATGGAGGCTTTAACAGCAAGGATAAATGAAGCAGAAGAGCGTGTCACTGATATAGAAGATAAAATGTTAGTAAACAAAGAAGCTGGAAAGAAGAGAGAAAGACAACTAGTAGATCATGAAGGGAGACTTTGAGAAGTCAGCAATTCCATAAAGAGAAATCATATGTGGATAACGGGTTCCAGAAGATGAAGGGGAGGGGCAGAAGGTTTGTTTGAACAAATTATAGTTGAGAACTTCCCTAATCTGGAGAAGGAAACAGGCATTCAAGTCCAAGAGGCACAGAGAACCCCCCCTTAAAATCAATTAAAATAGATCAACACCTCAACGTATAATAATGAAGTTTGCAAATTTCAGAGATAAAGAGAAAACCCTGAAAGCAGCTAGGGACGAAAGGTCTTTAACCTACAAGGGTAGAAACATAAGACTGGCAACAGACCTGACCCAGAGACCTAGCAGGCCAGAAAGGACTGGCATGATATATTCAATGGGAAAAAATAAGCATCCAAGAATACTTTAACCAGCAAGACTGTCATTTAGAATAGAAGGAAAGATAAAGAGTTTCCAGGACAAACAAAAACTAAAGGAATTTGTGAATAGTACACCAGACCTGCAAAGAACTAAAGGGGATCCTTTGAGTGAAGAGAAAGGCCACAAGTAACAAACACCAGAAAGGAGCACACAATCTACAAGAACAGCGACTTTACAGGTAATAAAATGGCACTAAATTCATATCACTCAATGGATACCCTGAATATGATGGACTTAATGCTCTAATCAGAAGACATAGGGTAAAAACGATTAGATTAAAAAAATAAGACCCATTGACATGTTGTCCACAAGAGACTCAGTTTAGACCCAAAGACACCTGCAGATTGAGAGTGAGGGGGTGGAAAACAATTTATCATACTAATGGACAGCTAGAGTAGCCATTCATATATCAGACAAACTAGATTTTAAACCAAAGACTGTAATAGGAGATGAAGAAACACACTGTGTTATAATAAAAGCATCTATCCAACAAGAATACCAACAACAATTATAAGTATTTACGCCCCTAAATTGGGTGCAGCCAAATATATAATCCAATTAGTAACAAAATTAAAGAAACACAATGATAATAATACAATAATAGTAACACCCCAGTCACAGGAATGGACAGATCATCTAACCAGAAGATCAACAAGGAAACTAGGGCCTTGAATGACACACTGGACCAGAAAGATTTAACAGATATATTCAGAGCATTTCATCCTAAAGCAACAGAATACATGTTCTTCTCAAATGCACATGAAACATACTCTAGAATAGGTCACATACTGGGTTACAAATCAGGTCTCAACCCATACCAAAAGATTGAGAGCATTGCCTGCATATTTTTGGACCACAATGGTTTCAAACTGGAACTCAGTCACAAAGAGGAAATGTGGAAAGAACTCAAACACATGGAGGCTAAAGAACATCCTACTAAAGAGTGAATGGGTCAACCAGAAATTAAAGAAGAATTAAAAAATGCATGGAAACAAAATGAAAACAGAACACTTCAGAATCTTTGGGATACAGCAAAGGTGTTTCTCTAAGGGTATATATAGCGAAACAGGCCTTTCTCAAGAAACAAGAAAAGTCTCAAATGCACATGCTAATTACACATAAAGAAGCTGGAAAAAGAAAAAAAATAAAGCCTAAACCTAGCAGGAGAAGAGAAATAATAAAGATTAGAGTAGAAACCAATGAAATAGAAACCAAAAGAAGAGTGGAACAGATCAATGAAACGCAAACTGATTTTTTGAAAGAATAAGATCAATAAACCCCTAGCCAGACTTTCAAAAAGAATGAAAAAAGACCTAATTAAATAAAATCATGAATGAAAGAGGAGAAATCACAGCTAACATCAAAGAAATGCAAACAATAGGAAGAACATTCTATGAACAACTATAAGCCAACAAATTAAGTAATCTGGAAGAAATGGATACATTCCTAAAAACATAAACTACCAACCTGAAACAGGAGGAAATAGAAGAACACCTATAACCAGCAAAGAAATTGAAGCAGTAATAAAAAATCTCCCAACAAATAGGAGTCCAGGACCAGAAGGCCTCTCAGGGGAATTCTACTAAACATTTAAAGAATTAAACCTATTCTTCTGAAGGAAACCTGAAGAATTAAACCTACTTTTCTGAAGGAAAACTTCGAGACTCACTCCATGAAGCCAGTGTTACCTTGATCCCAAAACCAGACAATGACTCCTCCGAAAAGGAGAATTTTAGAAACTATCCCTGATGAGCATAGATGCAAAAGTTCTCACCAAGATACTAGCTAATAAGCTCCAAAAGTACATTAAAAGTATTATTCACCATGACCAGTGGGATTTATTCCTGGGCTGCATGTATGATTCAACGTCTGCAAATCAATCAATGTGATGTACCACATTAATTAAAGGACAAGAACCATATGATCCTCTAAGTAGATGCAGAAAAAGCATTTGACAAAATACAGCAAACTTTCTTGATTAAAACTCTCCACAGTGTAGGGATAGACGGAACATACCTCAATATCTTAAAAGCCATGCATGAAAAACCCATAGTGAATATCATCCTCAATAGGGGAAAACCAAGAGCTTTTCCTCTAAGGTCAGGAACATGACAGGGTTGTTCCCTCTCACCACTCTTGTTCAACATAGCACTAGAAGCCCTAACCTCAGTCAACAGACAACAAAAAGAAAGGGCACCCAACTCTTCAAGGAAGAAGTGAAACTGTCACTCTTCACAGATCACATGGTACCCTGTTGAAAACCCAAAAGATTCTACCCAAAAATTACTAGACCTCATACAATAATTCAGCAAAGTGGCAGTATATAAAAGTCAGTACAGAAATCAGTTGCATTTCTATACAATAACAAGGAAGCCAAAGAAAGAAAATAAGGAATCAATCCCATTTACAACTGCACCAAAAACCAAGATACCTAAGAATAAACCTAACCAAAGTCGTAAAAGATCTGTACTATCAAAACTATAGAATGCTTATGAAAGAAATTGAGGAAGACACAAAGAAATGGAAAAACATTCCATGCTTATGGATTGGCAGAACAAATATTGTTAAAATGTCTATGCTACCCAAAGCAATCTATGCATTCAATGCAATTCCTATCAAAATACCATCAACAGGGTGCCTGGGTGGTTCAGACAGTTAAGTGTCTGCCTTCTGCTTGGGTCCTGGTTGCATAGTCCTGGGATCGAACCCTGCATCAGGTTCCCTACTCAGTAGGGAGCCTGCTTCTCCCTCTTCTCCTGCCCCCCCATACTCTTTCTCACATGCACACACTCTCTCTCTCTCTCATATTTATTTATTAATAAATAAAATCTTTTTTTAAAAAATGTCATCGGGGCGCCTGGGTGGCTCAGTTGGTTAAGCGACTGCCTTCAGCTCAGGTCATGATCCCAGGGTCCTGGGATCGAGTCCCACATCAGCAGAGAGCCTACTTCTCCCTCTCCCTCTGCCTGTCGCTCTGCCTACTTGTGCTCTCTATCTCTCTGTCAAATAAATAAATAAAATCTTTGAAAAAAATGCTATCAACATTTTTCACAGGGGAGGAACAAGTAATCTTAAAATTTGTATGGAACCAGAGAAGACCCTGAATAGTCAAATGAACGTTAAAAAAGCAAACCAAAACTTGTGGCATCACAATTCCAGACTTCAAGCTCTATTACAAAGCTGTTATCATCAAGACAGACATAGGCACAGGTACTGGCACAAAAACAGACACATGGATCAATAGAACAGAATGGAGAACTCAGAAAGTGACCCTTAACTGTATGGTCAACTAATCTTTGACAAAGCAGGAAAAAATATCCAATAGAAAAAAGACAGTCCCTTCAACAAATGGTGTTGGGAAAACTGAAAATCCACATGGAGAAGAATGAAACTGGACCACTTTCTTACACCATACATAAAAATAAACTCAAAATGGGTGAAAGACCTAAATGTGAGACAGGAATCCATCAAAATCCTAGAGGAGAACACAGGCAGATCTCTTCTATCTCAGCCACAGCAACTTCTTGCTAGATACATCTCCAAGGCAAGGGAAATAAAAGCAAAAATGAACTATTGGGATTTCATCAGGATAAAACGTTTTGCACAGCAAAGAAACAGCCAACAAAACTAAAAGACAACTACAGAATGGGAGAAGGTATTTGCAAATGTCTAGTAAAGGGCTAGTATCCAAAATCTATAAAGAACTTATCAAATTCAACACTCAAAAAGCAAGTAATCCAGTCAAGAAATGGATGGAAGACATGAACAGACATTTCTCCAAAGAACACATACAAATGGCCAACAGACACATGCAAAAATGCTCAACATCACTTGGCATCAGGAAAATATAAATCAAAACCACAATGAGATACCACCTTACACCAGTCAGAATGGCTAAGATTAACCACTCAGGAAACAACAGATGTTGATGAGGATGAAGAAAAAGAGGAAACCTCTTACACTGTTTGTGGGAATGCAAGCTGGTGTAAGTACGCTGGAAAACAGAATGGAGGTTCCTCACAATGTTAAAAATAGAAATACCTTACAACCCAGCAATTGCACTACTAGGTATTTACCCAAAGGATACAAACATAGTGATTGGAAGGGGCACATGCACCCTAATGTTTATAGCAGCAATGTCAAAAATAGCCAGAGTATGGAAAGAGGCCAGATGTCCATCTACAGAAGAATGGATAAAATAGATGTGGTGTATATATGCACAATGGAATATCACTCAGCCTTCCAAAAAAATGAAATCTTACTATTTGCAACAAGGTGGACAGAACTAGAGGGTATTATCCCAAGTGAAGTAAGTCAGTCAGAGAAAGATAATTATCATATGATTTTACTCAACATGTGGAATTTAAGAAAGAAAACAGATGATCATAGGGTAGGGGTGGAAAAATAAGAGGAAATCATAGAGGGAGATAAACCATGAGACTTTTAACTACAGGAAACAAACTGAGGGTTGCTGGAGGGGAAGCAGGTGAGGGGACTGGGGTAACTGGGTGATGGGCATTAAGGAGGGCACTTCATGTAATGAACACTGGGCATTATATGCAACTGCTGAATCACTAAATTCTACCCCTGAAACTAATAATATACCATATGTTAGTTAATTGAGTTTAAAAAAACAAAAAAGGGAAAAAGACTATACCATGAAGTGTTCATTTCAGATATTTTTCTTTTCATTTCCTGGGTTTCCATTTTGGTTCTTTCTTAATTCTTTCCAATTCTCTGCTTAAATCTTGCATCTTTTTACTTGTTGTAGGCTTTTTCTTATGTCCTTGATCATATTAGTAGTTTCACTACCCCTTATCTGCTAATTCCAACATCTAGATTACTTTGACTGCTTTTTTTCTTAATTGTGGGTTATACTATTCCTCTTTTACATGTCTCATGTTTTATCCCATGTTGGACATTTTGTGTGATATGTCACAAGGGGTCTGGATTATGTTGTCATCCTTTAAAGGATGTTGTTCTGGCCTGCTGTTAAATGACTGATAAATCCTTTTGATCTCTTCAGGTTTGGTTTTATTCTTGATTAAGACGAGCTTATTTCTCTTTTGTGTTTCATCCCAGTACAGCGTGGCCTCTCCTCAGTGTGGTCCATATTGCTAAGGTGTGGCCTTTCTGGACCTCAGCTAAATGTCTCAGGTACTCAGAGAGGTCTCTCTTCTTTACCTGAAGTGGATCTTAGCTTCCACAGCATGACCCTTAATAGCTGAGGTTAGCTCTCAGCACTATAGCAGGCATTCCCTACTAGACACCATGTTTTGAAAGAAAAGTTAAAACATTTTCTTTGGCAGCATTTGTTTATACAGTCTCTTTGAGAATATTTCTCCCTTTTGGAGACTGTATTAAGTACGGAAAATTACCCTAGATAAGAATGTTTGGTTTCTAGTTAGTTGCAAGTAATAGACATTAATTTTGAACGTGAATGATATTAACAAAACTGGAGGGTACAAGATGAGGCTTTTCTGTAAGGCTGTTTAAGATACCACAGAAAAATCACTGAATATTTTGGAGTAGTGGAAAAGCTTGGCTCAAACTCAACGTAGTTTAGTTTAGGTTTTTTGAGTTTTTTAAAATCCTATATGAGATAGTTGAATTGTGATTCAGTAACTTTTTTTCTTTTGTTTTGTTTTTTTTTTTGGTTTGTCGTTCTTTTTGTTTGTTTGTTGTTTTTGTTACAGGAAAACTATTTAAAACAGTGATAATTGATAGTTAAGACTGAGGATGGGGCACCTGGCTGGCTCAGTCAGTACAGCCTGCAACTCTTGATCTTGGGGTTGTGAGTTTGAGATCCACCTGGGTTCAAGACTCAATCTTAAAAAAAAGAGAGAGAGAGGGAGAGAGATACTGGGAGGCTTGGGTGTCTCAGTAGGTTAAAGTTTACTTTCACTCAGGCCCTGATCCCAGTGTGCTAAGATCAAGCCCCATGTCTGGCTCTCCATTTAGCAGGCAGTCTGCCTCTCCCTCTTATTTTGCCCCTACCCCTGCTTGTGCACGCGCCCCCCCCCCAAATAAATAAATAAAATCTTTAAAAAAAAAAAGACTGAGGTTAAGAGCCTTATATAGACAGTTTAGGCTTTATATAGCTCATTCGTTTAGTTCAATATAAGAAAGGTAATAGTACTCATTAGATAAATACATAGATTTAATACAATTCTATTTAAAAGATTAGAATAAGGGACACCTGGGTGGCTCAGTCAGTTAAGTGACTGCCTTCGGCCCAGGTCATGATTTCAAGGTCCTGGGATGAGTCCCACATCGGGCTCCTTGTTCAGTGGGGAGCCTGCTTCTCCCTCTGCCTGCTCTGCTTGCCTCTCCCCCTGCTTGTGCTCTCTCTCTCTCTCTCTCTCTCTCTTTTTTAAGATTTTATTTATTTGACAGACAGAGACACAAGTAGGCAGAGAGGCAAGCAGAGAGAGAAGGGGAAGCAAGCTCCCTGCTGAGCAGAGAGCCCGACATGGGGCTCCATCCCAGGACCCTGAGATCATGACCTGGGCTGAAGGCAGAGGCTTAACCCACTGAGCCACCCAGGTGCCCCTCTCTCTCTCTCTTTGACAAGTAAATAAATAAAATCTCTTTTCTAGAAAGTTTAAATAAAGATAAATATTAGAATAATATTTGATAAAACACTACAATGTAATATCACAACTGAAAGACAAGATTATTAAGAATTATTTTGAGGGGAGCTCCAGCAGTAGGAGGAGCAGCAGTGGCCAGGCAGCCCCGCTTCAGAAAGGCTCTGGGTGGCCCATGGGTCTGCACCCACCCGCACCCAGCCTGCACCTGCCCCACTGCCAAGAGGAAGAGTAGCCTGGCAGAAGGGTGGCTAAGGAGCAGCCCAAGAGGAGATCAGCATGGTTGTCAGCCAAACCTGCTCCTGTAAGAGTGGAAAGGCAGCCAGAAAGGATAAATCTTCAGACAAAAAGGTTCAGTGTAGCTAACCAAGAAACAAAAGACTTAACTGGCAGAAAAAGGAGAAAGTAAAAATGAGGGGAATCCAGCCTCTTGTGAAGAAAGAAAGAAACCCAGTCTGATTAACATCATACACCCTGTATTTCAGTGGTCCCTGCCTCCCTTCTTGTACAATCCAGAGGAATATTTTTATCAACTATTTTGTAAAACGCAATTTTTTTAGTAGCTCTAGAAACATTGTTAAGGAGGAGGGAATCTCACCTCATCGCTTTTTTTTTTTTTTTTTTTAGTGTAAATGCTTTTTTTTTAAGAGGTGAAATCATTTGCTTGTTTTTTATTTTTTGGGACAACAAGAAAATAGTGGGATATTGATTATGGGAGGCTTTTATTGTCTTGGGTGTCAGCTTAACATTCCATAGATGGCATTGTTTTTATATCCTATGGAAATTTGGAGTCAGTCATGCATTTAATATGTCTTGAATATTTTATATCACTCTTATTCCTGTGTTGTTTTTGGTAGAATTGTTTTCTAAAGAAAACCATTTCTTGATCTTGGCTCTCCTTGTCAGAATTTTGTGCACTGTGTAACATCTTGGTCATGGCAGTCCAGTTTTCCTAGTAACTTTGTTAATGTGCTGTGCAAGATTGAAAATTTGAGTCTGTAGTGTAAATGATATGAAAATGTGAACCAGTGGGACTTAACAGTGCAACAGCATATCAACATTTGAAGATAATGGTATTTGATATACTGTTAAGGAAAATTTACTTCCAAATTTTAAGCTGGAAGGTCACCTGAATAGCTTTTAGAAAAGCATCAACAACTACATGATTTTTTAGATTTTTTGATAGGTACATTAAGAATTGTGTACATGGGGCACCTGGGTGGCTCAGTGGGTTAAGCATCTGCATTTGGCTCAGGTCATGATCCTGGGGTCCTGGGATGGAACCCTGTATCAGGCTCCCTGCTCAGCAGGAGTCTGCTTCTCCCTCTTCTCCCTGCTCAATCTCTCCCTTGCAATCTCTGTCTCTCTGTCTCTCTCTTTCTCAAATAAATAATAAAATCTTGAAAGAAAAGAATGGAAGGGAGGGAGGAATGAAGGGGAAGGGAAGGAGGAAGGAAGGAAGGAAGGAGAAGGGAACAGAAGGAGGAAGGAAGGAAGGATGCATGCACCTGGGTGGTGCAGTCAGTTGAGTGTTCAACTCTTGGTTTCAGCTCAGATCGTGATCTCAGGGTGGTGTGATTGAACCCCGGTTGGGCTCTATGCTCAGCTCAGAGTCTGCTTGAAATTCTCTCTCCCTCTCCCTCTCCACCCCTCACCCCATTTGCATTCTCTCTCTCAAATAAATAGTAAAGTAAATCTTTTTAAAAATAGTCTGTTAAACAAAAGAATTGTGTACAAATTAAAAAATCTATACTGATCCTCAGAACAACTAGTAAAAACTCAATTGTGAAAAAAAAATTATTTTGAAGGATGCCTGGCTGGTTCAGTAGAGCATACAACTCTTGATCTTGGGGTTATAAGGTTGAGCCCCATATTGGGCCTAGAGTTTACTTTTAAAAAACCTTTTTTTAAAGAATTATTTTGAGTAAAATAATAGATTTTATTTATTTATTTATTTATTTATTTATTTATTTGAGAGAGAGAGAGAGAGCTTGAGAGGGGAAAGGTCAGAGGAAGAAGCAGCCTCCCCGCTGAGTATGGAGCCCGATGTGGGACTCGATCCTGGGACTCCAGAATCATGACCTGAGCCGAAGGCAGTTGTTTAACAAACTGAGCCACCCAGGGGCCCCATTTTGAGCAAAATAATAGATTTTTTAACTCCCCTGCCACACACACAAAAATTAAGCTACAATAGTTTCCTAACTAATATACTTTTATCAAATGTAGACCACCCCACCTTCACCTCTATGGATCCATCTTTTACATTGCAGCAAATGTAAGTTTTGTGGGGCATTGCCATGACTTCCCATTGCTAATAAGGTAAAACAGAGCTTTTTATCAGGGATTATAAAGACCCTACACTGTCTGACCCCTACCTACCTACCTACCCTACCTACCCCTCCAGATTCATCTCCCATGACCTTATGCCTCACTCTTTCAGCTCTGACCAAGTAACCTTTTTGTAATCCCCTTTTCCTGTCTTGCTCTTTTTCACCACACAGGATTTTTCCTTCTGTTCTCTTTCCCTGGAAAGCTCTTCCTTCCTCAACTTCACCTAGATAACTCTAGTCCTATACATATTAAGTACTGTTTCCTTAGGAAAGCTGTCTGTGGCCTCCTGATCTAGGTCACATCCTAACCTTTTAGGTATTCATAGTTATCTGAACTCCCTCAAAGTTTATACATACCAGTTGTAGTCCACGAGTTGGTATCAGGCATTTTAAGTTTGATAATTAATAGTATCTTAGTCTCTTCCAGGTAAATGGTCTCTTTTGGATTACTGTCTTGATATCTTTCAGACTTCCTTCCTTTCTCTAAGATGACATCTGGGTATTTAGAGTAGCTTAACACATCTTACTGCCTTTGTTCTGAGGGAGCGGGAAGCAAACAGGGGGCATCTGGGAGACAGTGGATCAAAAAGGTCAAAGCAAAAGGTGGGAGCTTCTATTCCTGAGGAGGGGGGAGAGTCTGACATCTGTAAAGAATGCATTAGGAGTGGCCCTAAAGGAATAGGCCCAGTGTTTCTCCAACCTCTTAGGCAACACACTTGTTTTTTCATCACTGATCATCAGCCTTGCTCATCTTGGCTTCATCATTTTCTAACAGGTTTTTTTTTGTTTGTTTTTGTTTTTTTAAAGCCCTAGATCAGGCTCAGATGGTGCCATAGAAAACATTATCTCCCAGGAGTCTAGGTTCTGTCTCCACTGGGACCTCCTATCTTCACTGAATCCACACAAGGACTCTCAGTAGTTCAGGAGTAAAGTATCTCCCTAAGATTTCCACCTAATGGTGAAACTACATGCCAGTGTTTGTAGTAAAAATTTCTATGAACTCGTATTTATCCTGTTCCTCACACATATAATGGTAATGTGTTACATTTTTCACTGGCTTTGTATGCTTTTATATTTTAAATATTCTTTTCTATAAGTGAAAAATATGGTCTAAATATATATATTTTTGGCTTCATGTTTGAAAATGTATTAAACTGGGAAGAAATGTTGTCTGAGATTCAGAGGAGAGGACTGGCACAGAAGCTGGAGGGGTTGTTGTTAGAGGGAGGTGGTTATGTTGGGATTATGTTGGGATTATGCTAAAGAAGAGGAAAGAGGGCAGAGCTCTCAGATTGGAGCTGTTGTGTGAGCAACCAAAGTGAAAGGTGCCAGACTTTTCTTGGGCTCTTAACCTGATTTTTTAGGGAGGAGGAAGTCAATGAGGCAGAAAAAAAGAGTGTCACAATTTTAGTGGGGAGGAGGCAGATAATCCCACTAATCATCTTCAGTTTTACCCACAGGAGTTTAGGGTAGAGCACAGCTTTATAAAGAGTATATCTGGTACTTTCTTACCATGGAGAGAGGAGGTCATCCCGTTTCTAGGGTGATGGCCTCTAAGTTACCTGTCCAAGATGTGGAATCAGTTAATTGGTGAATGAACAAATAAATGCCATTGAGTAATTCAAGAGGTGATACAAATATAGTTTGAGCAGGAAAGGCAAAAGAAAAAAATAATAAAGCAGATGTATTCCTCTAGCCCTGTTGGGAAAAAAGTCCTGCCAGAGTTTTCCTTCATCATGGGATTCTTCAGTGGTGAAAAAGGGAGGGAAAATGTTGAGCTTTTGTGGTTGTTGTTGCCATTCATTTATTCAACACAGTGATTATCCATCATGTGCCAGATTCTGTTCTTGGAACTGGGGTGTGAAACAATGACTAAAACAGATTTAAAAGATAATAAACATGGATCTTAGATTCTAGCAGAGAAGACAGAAATAAATTGGTAAAACACCTGCTATGTAAGACAGTAACAGGTGCTAAGGGGACACTGAAAGCAGAGGTTGTGATTGTGATGGTGTTGTGTGAGTGATCTAGTACTGCTGGGCAAATTACCCCCATATTCAGGACGCTTAAACAACATTACATTTTATTACCATTCACAGCTTCTGTGAAAGCAGGTGAGCCAGGTGTTTGTGACACAGTCTATCAAAAGGTTGCTGTCAAGATGTCATCCAGGGCTACAGTCCTGAGAGACACAGGCAGAAGCTAGTTCTTCTTATGACTTATCCTCTGAAGTCACATAGCACCACTTATATATTACTTATCTCTTACTGCTTAACAAATTACCCCAAAACTTAGTGGCTTAAAACAAAACAAACATTTAGTAGGTTTATCTCTGAGTCAAAAACTGAGACAGGACACAGTGGGAATGGTTTGTCTCTTCTCAGGCCCATCCTCAGCTGGGACACTTAAAGCTTAAGCCTCTGAGCTCATCTGAGCTTGACTGAGGCTAAAGGGATCCACTTCTGGGGAGCTCACTCGAATGCCTGGCTAGTTGCTTCCTCTCTGACTGAGCTGCTTGGCACATGGGCCTTTCCCCAGGCTGTTTGAATGTCTTTAACATGGCAGCTGAATTCCCCAGAGCAAGCAATCTGAGAAAAAAAGGAGAGAGAGGAGAGAGGTGTAAAAGTCAACCCTTTCAACCACTGGCCTCAGAAGTCACCTAGTCTCACTTTTTGAATGGAGAATGGGAGAGGTACCTGAATGGCTCAGTTCATTAAGCATGCAACTCTTGATTTAGGTTCAGGTCATGATCTCGGGGTAGTGAGATTGAGCCCTCTGTCGAGCTCCATGCTGGGCCTGGAGTCTGCTTAGGATTCTCTTTCTTTCTCCCTCTGCTCCTCCCTACTCATGCTTTCTTTCTCTCTCTCTCTCTCTCAAAATAAAAAATTAAAATAATAATAATAATAACAAAATAAAAATTTTTGAATAAAGAATGGGAGAGGGAAATGTGTTTGTTTTACCATTAATTCAGCATAAATTTATAATTGTGTGTAATATATGCCAGATTGTATTTTAGGTGTACTTGGGGGTAGAATGGTGATTGAAACAGATCCAAAAGTATCACTTGTTAGTGAAGAAGACAAAAAATAAATTAGTAAATAAATGTGTGTGTGTGTGTATGATGAGCACCTGGCTGGCTCAGTCAGAAGAGCAAGAAGAGCATGCGACTCTTGATCTTGGGTTTGTGAATTTGAGCCTGATGTTGGGTATAGAGATTACTTAAAAATAAAATCTTTAGAGGCACCTGGGTGGCTCAGTCAGTTAAGCATCTGCTTTTGGCTCAGGTCATGATCCCAGGGTCCTGGGTTTAAGCCCCATATTGGGCTCCCTGCTCAGCAAGAAGCCTGCTTCTCCCTCTCCTTCTGTCCCTCCCTGACCCACAAGCTCACTCATGCACTCTCAAAATAAATAAATAAAACCTTTAAAAAAAATAAATAAAATTAAATCTTTAAAATATAATAAAAAATAAATAAAATTAAATCTTTAAAATATATATGTTTTAAAACATATATATATATATGTGTTTGATAGTGATGTGTGCTAAGAAGACACCTAAGGAGACTGCAGTATTTGATAGGGTGATATCCAGTCCCAAATTTCTTTTGCCTTCTCAAGAATAATTTCTACAGGTAAAGCTCATACCCTCTGTTCCCTCCTGAAGGTCCTCACCTGTCCTACATTTACCTGATGTTTTGTGTTTTTTTTTTTCCTTCCCTAAATTTTATCACTGTAACAAAGTCTTTCAGCTGCCCTGGCTCTGGGGAGCCAGTTTACATTGGAGCACACCTAATTTTTCTCACCCACAGGTACAGAAGTGGGCCCTGACACTGAGGGTCACTGGAATTCCAGTGGATTCCCTGATGAGCCCCAACACCTCCACCAAGATCCCAGCACACCAGGAGGATTCCACAGCCCTATTCATAAACTTCTGCTCCTGTACAGCTCAACAGGGCAATGATACCTCCATAAATGAATACATACATACAGACAGACAGACATGCTATTATTTTTGTGCTGACCACAAGAAAGTGCTGTTCCCCAACTCATGCACCTAAAGGACCCTGTTTCTTCTCAAACCCAGGGACAGTTTAAAGTCAGCTGGGACCCTCAAACTGGGATGTACTAAAAGTCTTTGAGAAAAAGAAAAGGAAAACAAATGTGCAAAGTGTTGCAAACCAGTTAATCTGATTTATATGTTAATTTTCTCATCTTCAGCTCACACTTTACCAAAGGGAAACCTCTAGTGCTAGTTCTGAGGCTGCCCTCACAAAAGGGATCATATTTAGCCCCCATCGCCTAGAAATGTTTTGCTGGACACTTTTACCCCTAATGTTCAGGCCCAAGAAAAGGGGCAAAGATGGGTTGATGTCCCTTCTCTGATCTATTGCTAGGAAGAAAGTCTTTCCAAGGCTGTAAGACTCTGGTTCACTCTCAGTAAAAATAATACTAGCAGTCACCCTTCCTGAAGGCTCTGCCATACCTGAAAAGATCTCCCTACAACTGGCATTTTTGAGAACATCCAATCTAGTACTCTCCTCTCTCTCTCTTTTAGAAGTATCACATGGACATACTCTTGTGGCCATGCAATACATAAATATACACGAGAACACACCAAAATCCTCATAACTCTTCTGTGATTTCCAAAGTCTCCATAGTCTCTAAAATTCCAGGAAACAACCCTGCAGTCATAGAATGTAATAAGTAGGCAGAGGCCAACTCTCATAAACTGTCCCTGGAGCCCAGCCCTTCCTATTTCTACCTTCATACGTCTCCTTGTTAGGAGAGTTTCCAGTCAGGATCATACCCATCCTGGGAAGTCAACCCTGAGTATGCCTCCCCAGCAGCATCTCCCATAGTATATGAGAAGGACCACTGGTGGTTCAACATGGTGAGCCACACTATTCTGAGCAAATATGGTTTCCAAGAAGTATGCAAGTCTATCATTAAGATTTAAAACTAGAATCTGGCCTGGAGTGGATGAGGCACACATGAAAGTGTCCAAATCATGATGTCCAGGAATGACCACAGACTGTTAGGCACTATCAATTATGGGGGGGGGAAACCAGTAACAGATTGGAGTGCTTGGTTGGCTTAGTAGGTAGAGCATGCAACTCTTTTTTTTTTTTAATTTATTTTCAGCCTAACAGTATTCATTATTTTTGCACCACACCCAGTGCTCCATGCAATCCGTGCCCTCTCCAATACCCACCATCTGGTTCCCCCAACCTCCCACCCCCCGCCCCTTCAAAACCCTCAGATTGTTTTTCAGAGTCCATAGTCTCTCATGGTTCACCTCCCCTTCCAATTTCCCTCAACTCCCTTCTCCTCTCCATCTCCCTTTGTCCTCCATGCTATTTGTTATGCTCCACAAATAAGTGAAACCATATGATAATTGACTCTCTCTGCTTGACTTATTTCACTCAGCATAATCTCTTCCAGTCCCGTCCATGTTGCTACAAAAGTTGGGTATTCATCCTTTCTGATGGAGGCATAATACTGCATAGTGTATATGGACCGCATCTTCCTTATCCATTCATCCGCTGAAGGGCATCTTGGTTCTTTCCACAGTTTGGCAGCCGTGGCCGTTGCTGCTATAAACATCGGGGTACAGATGGCCCTTCTTTTCACTACATCTGTATCTTTGGGGTAAATACCCAGTAGTGCAATGGCAGGGTCATAGGGAAGATCTATTTTTAATTTCTTGAGGAATCTCCACACTGTTTTCCAAAGTGGCTGCACCAACTTGCATTCCCACCAACAGTGTAAGACGTTTCCCCTTTCTCCACATCCCTCCAACACATGTTGTTTCCTGTCTTGCTAATTTTGGCCATTCTAAGTGGTGTAAGGTGGTATCTCAATGTGGTTTTAATTTGAATCTCCCTCATGGCTAGTGATGATGAACATTTTTTCATGTGTCTGATAGCCATTTGTGTATCTTCATTGGAGAAGTGTCTGTTCATATCTTCTGCCCATTTTTTTATATGATTGTCTGTTTTGTGTGTGTTGAGTTTGAGGAGTTCTTTATAGATCCTGGATATCAACCTTTTGTCTGTACTGTCATTTGCAAATATCTTCTCCCATTCTGTGGGTTGCCTCTTTGTTTTGTTGACTGTTTCCTTTGCTGTGCAGAAGCTTTTGATTTTGATGAAATCCTAAAAGTTCATTTTCGCTTTTGCTTCCTTTGCCTTTGGAGACATATCTTGAAAGAAGTTGCTGTGGCTGATATCGAAGAGGTTACTGCCTATATTCTCCTCTAGGATTCTGATGGATTCCTGTCTCACGTTGAGGTCTTTTATCCATTTTGAGTTTATCTTTGTGTACGGTGTAAGAGAATGGTCGAGTTTCATTCTTCTACATATAGCTGTCCAGTTTTCCCAGCACCATTTATTGAAGAGACTGTCTTTTTTCCACTGTATATTTTTTCCTGTTTTGTTGAAGATTATTTGACCATAGAGTTGAGGGTCCATATCTGGGCTCTCTACTCTGTTCCACTGGTCTATAGCACCAAGAACCATAAGATACCCGGGAATAAACCTAACCAAAGAGGTAAAGGATCTGTACTTGAGGAACTACGGAACACTCATGAAAGAAATTGAAGAAGACACAAAAAGATGGAAGACCATTCCATGCTCTTGGATCGGAAGAATAAACATTGTTAAGATGTCTATACTGCCTAGAGCAATCTATACTTTTAATGCTATTCCAATCAAAATTCCACCAGTATTTTTCAAAGTGCCAGAGCAAATAATCCTAAAATTTGTATGGAATCAGAAGAGACCCCGAATCACTAAGGAAATGTTGAAAAACAAAAATAAAACTGGCAGCATCACGTTACCTGATTTCAAGCTTTAATACAAAGCTGTGATCACCAAGACAGCATGGTACTGGCATAAAAACAGACACATAGACCAGTGGAACAGAGTAGAGCATGCAACTCTTGATCACAGGATGATGAGTTTGAGCCCCACATTCGGTATAGAGATTACTTTAAAAAAAAATCATTTTGCTACCAGTTCTGAGTGAAGATTTAGACAACAGTGTATATTTTCCAAGATGGGAATAATTAACAGAACTAAGGAAGTACATCACCTCAAGAGTCCACTTTTGAATATCCTTCTACCAAAAACAAAATGCAAATTGATCCTGAATTCTTTCTGTTTATAACATATACAAGCAAACGGTGCCACCTAGGCATACTCCTCTTGTGACTTAATCCAACAAAATTCTCTACAAAATATTTGCCAGTTCTAGTAGATCAAAGTTGATTCTTTACCACATTTGCTTTTTATCTTCTTGTTTAATGAACCAATCTGATATATGGAACATAAAAATTTTAATTCATGTTTCCTAATCTGACAGAATAATTCAAATAAATTCACCTTCAGATAAATTCACCAAAACTTAGGTTTGATTTTACTTTCGAGCTATTTCCATTCTGTTTTCAACAACAAATGAAAGGGATGGTGAGTTATAACTTCACTTTGTCCTAACATATGTCAGGTATCTACAAAAAGAAAAATTCAGTTCTAGGTGCCGAAGTTACAGCGAACATACATGAACTACTATCTTCTTGAGAATTAATTCTTGGCACCCAAAATCACCATCAACCATAGAATCAGTATAATTCTACAGTTAGTTAAAATGGTTTTGGTTACAAGTAGAAAAACAGCATAGAAACAAGCTTAAGTCACATAGATATTTGTTATCAGGATTCAAAGGTAACTCATAGAACCTAGGGACTGAGAGACAGCCCAAACTTAGTAATGGACCTGAAACCAAAGATTCACTTGTGCCAGGAAATCTTTATCCTCCATGCACTCTGTTTGCATGTGTGCTTTGTTCTCTTTCTTAGCTTACTGAACTTCTATACAACTCAGGCAACAGAGCAGAATGTGTCTTCTCAAAGGTATGCATTCACATCTGCCTTGTTTAAGAGACCAACTAGACCGAGAGTGGAAAGAAGGAGTGGGAAGACTGGGAGACCAGTCCATGAGTTCATAAAATGCCTACAACTGGCATTTTATAGAACATCTAGTCTAGTATTACTCTCTCCTCTCCCTCCCTCCCTCCCGCCCCCCTCAGTTTATAAGTATTACATGGACATACTCTTGTAGCCATGAAATACATAAACATACACAGGAACACAGCAAAATCTCATAACTCCAATTCTCCTTTCTGCATCAAGGATAACCACCATTAACAGTTATATATGCTTCCAATTTTCTTCCTACGTACCCATATCTGTACCTATATCCATATCTCTATCTATCTATCTGTCTATCTATATCAGTACACTTGGGATAAAGCAAATTACCCTCCATAATGTGATATGCCTCATCAAATCAATTGAGGCTCTTAACAATGTCAGGTTTCTTGAGGAAGAAGCAATTCTGTTTCAGGATTGCAACCTAGAAGCCCTGTTTGAGTTTCTAGCCTGCATATCTCAGACTCGAACTGCAACACCAAATTATCCCTGAATTTCGAGCCTTCTGGCATGCCCAATACATTTCAAACTTGCCAACCACCATATCCTATTGGTTTAAATTTTCTAGAAAACACTGACTATACAAATTTTGGTATTGAGAATGCTTCTAGAGGAACACAGTCTCAACGCTGAGTTTCTTGAATTGGTTCTGGGGTTTCTGGAAT
Organism: Enhydra lutris kenyoni; assembly: GCF_002288905.1. Taxonomy (NCBI): domain Eukaryota; kingdom Metazoa; phylum Chordata; class Mammalia; order Carnivora; family Mustelidae; genus Enhydra; species Enhydra lutris. The sequence goes on along the minus strand of NW_019154179.1, from coordinate 2,181,261 downwards.
TGGTTCTCTAATCTGGTTACATTTAAAGGCACTAATAATTATTTTCAGTAGGGAAGAGAACACTGATAGTTCACAGCATGAGGTGACAATAGAGATAAACAAATATTACGACTGAATAGCCCTAATCAATATTGATAAGAGGCATGGTCCCGGGTGACCATGTATCTGATACCTTAGAACATTTTGTCAAACTAACAAGTATAATGAGACTGCCTGGTTACTCCTAATTGCACTGGACAGAGTGAGGAAAGAAAAGGAAGAGCTCAGGGATTTGAAATCCCAGCTTGATGCTGAACAAATTACTTGAAGTTTTCTACATCCTGAAAAATTCTTATCCCCTGTAGCTGCAGAGCTAAGATGGCTGCAAAACAAACCTAGAGTTTCATTCTGAAATACAACACAAAGAGAATTCCCAATCTCACAGGGTGTCTACTGTTAAAATGAAGCATTGGTAGGAAAGGAATGGGATCCTAAAAATTGGAATGGAGACATATGGGAAGATCCTGATGAGATGGAACATAACCCCTAAATTTTGATGAGTCTTCTTGCCAGTGGAAGCACCACTCCATCCATATCTGAGATTAATACTGCTTTGCCTGAGGAACTCATAGTGGCTTCCTTTGAGGTAGTTGCCTTGCAAGACAATGCTGATTCTCCTCTGGACCAACCTTTACCACCTGTCTTTGCTTCTAGACGTATAACTGGACTCAAGTTCCACCAAGCCCCTAAAGGTGAGCTATGAAGTGTCACTCATGAGGAGATGTGTTACCTCCAAAACAATTACATTATTTTTCCAATGTATACAGCCAGAAATCCAGAGAATCTTAAGAGATATCAAGAGTATGAGATAATGGGGCGCCTGGGTGGCTCAGTGGGTTAAGCCGCTGCCTTCGGCTCAGGTCATGATCTCAGGGTCCTGGGATCGAGTCCCGCATC
>NW_019154179.1:2110465-2180225 GCF_002288905.1 Enhydra lutris kenyoni | reverse complement strand
ATGGGGCGCCTGGGTGGCTCAGTGGGTAAGCCGCTGCCTTCGGCTCAGGTCATGATCTCAGGGTCCTGGGATCGAGTCCCGCATCGGGCTCTTTGCTCAGCAGGGAGCCTGCTTCCCTCTCTCCCTCTCTGCCTGCCTCTTTGTCTACTTGTGATCTCTCTCTGTCAAATAAATAAATAAAATCTTAAAAAAAAAAAAAGAGTATGAGATAATGGTGGAAGATTGGATCAGCTAAACTGATTAATATGGGCCCACTAAGAAAAGATCCCAGATTTAATATTGCTGCTCAAGGGGTTCAAAATACCTCCAATAGTATGTTTGGTTGTTTGGACCAAAAATATGATGAAAAATACCTCCAATAGTATGTTTGGTTGTTTGGATCAAAAATGCTAAATGAGATAAAAATACCAGAACTTCCTTGGTATACTTAGAGAAAGAAATCCAAAGCCTAAGGCAATTGGGGTGTTAGAGTACATTTATCATTTAAATCCGGCTCACCTACCCTGGGAGCATACAGAAGATATACACCTTTCACTATGAGAAATAAAATTTGTGAGAGGGAGCTCCAGCTCTTCTCTGTAGGTTAGAAATTACAGTAAGGAACTGCTACCACTAATTTGGGAAATCCAAAAGCAATGGGAGTATTGGATCCCGAGGGGGCAAGGATCAAATGGTGGCACTGAATCACCAAAGGCAAGGTAGGCATGGTTGCTGTAATGGACAACAGAGTCAAAGCAGCAATTGAAATACCCTGATCCGCAGAGACTCTGATCTGCAGAGACTTAATGGCATTAACTAGTTGACCATGGTGTCACTATACATGAAATAGATGGGCAATCTATTAAACTCTTACTTAGGCTGTATAAGTAAAAGTGTTCCAGGTCAAATGAAAAACAGCTTAATGGGAGTAGTCATGGTTCTTCAACCAATTCCCCAGACTTGAGCCAGTTTACTCAGAACCCCTTGAATGAAGAAGAGGCCAAGTCCCCTTCAGGAAGGACCTTAGTATACTGATAAAAATTTATACTGTTCATCTCTTTCCTGGCTTTCCTCAAAGAGGCCAGTGGCCTGTCTCCAGAGTGACTGCACTAGGAGAAAGGAAATAATCAGACTTTTTGTGGATTGGACACCAGCTCTAAACTTAAAATGATTCCAAGCGACCCAAAATATCTCTGTGGTGTACTACCTGGAGGTCAGGTGATTTTTAAAAAGTTTTTATTTTAATACTGGTTAGTTAACATACAGTGGTATATTAGTTTCAGGTGTACGATATAGTGATTCAACATCTCCATACATCACCTGGTGCTCATCACGACACCAGCAGTCCTTAATCCCCATCACATATTTCTTTTTTTTTTTAAAGACTTTTTAAAATTTATTTATTTGAGAGACAGAGATCACAAGTAGGCAGAGAAGCAGGCAGACAGAGAGAGGGGGAAGCAGGCTCCCTGCTGAGCAGAGAGCCTGATGCAGGGCTCCATCCCAGGACCCTAGGATCATGACCTGAGGCAAAGGCAGAGGCCTTAACCCACTGAGTCACCCAGGTTCCCTACATATTTCTTTTTTTTTTTTTTTTTAAGATTTTATTTATTTATTTGACAGAGAGACACAGCAAGAGAAGGAACACAGCAGGGGGGTGGGAGAGGGAAAAGCAGGCTTCCCACTGAGCAGGCAGCTTGATGCAGGACTCCTGGGATCATGACCTGAGTGGAAGGCAGCCCCTTAATGACTGAGCCACTCAGGTGCTCCCCTCCCCCATCACATATTTCATCCATCTACCCACCCACCTCCCCTGGTAATGATCAGTTTGTTCTTTATAGTTAAGAGTCTGTCTCTTGGTTTGTCTATCTCTCTTTGCTTGTTTGTTTTGTTTCTAAAACTCCAGATATGAGTGAAATCATATGGTATTTGTCTTCTCTGGTCAGCTTATTTTACTTAGCATTATACTCCCTAGCTCCGTCCGTGTTGTTAAAAGTGGCAAGATTTCATTCTTTTTATGGTTGAATAATATTCCATGGTATACATATACCTACCACATCTTCTTTATCTATTCATTAACCAATGGACACTTGGGCTGCTTCCATATCTTGACCATCATAAATAATGCTGCTATAAATATAAGGATGCATTTATCCCTTTGAATTAGTGTATTGTATTCTATTGAATAGTGTATTGTATTCTTTGGTTAAATATCCAGGAGTTCAATTGCTGGATCTTAGGGTAGTTCTATTTTTAACTTTTTGTGGAACCTCCATACTATTTTCCACAGTGGCTGTGCTGGTTTGCATTTCCAGCAACATTGCAAGGGGGTTCCTTTTTTTTTTTTTTTTTTTAAGTTTATGTATGTATGTATGTATTTACTTATGAGAGAGAGAGAGCACAAGCAGGGGAAAGGGGCAGAAGGAGAGGGAGAAGGGAAAACAGATTCCCAATTGAGCAGGGAGCTTGATGCAGGACTTGACCCCAGGACCCTGGGATCATGACCTGAACCAAAGGCAGATGCTTAACTGACTGAGCCACCCAGGTGCCCCAAAAGGATTCCTTCTTCTCCAGATCCTCATCAATACCTGCTGTTTCTTGTGGGAGATGATTAATGATGTTTTAGTTCAGGTTTGTCTAACTGCGTGGGTCATCAAAACAATGTTGTGGTTATTTTCCCATGTCCAGAATTCCTAATTGGAACAGACACACTTAGCGATTGGCAGAATTCCCACTTTGGTTCTCAGACCTGTGGAATGAGGTCCATGATGTTGGGAAAGGCAAGTGGAAACCACAAGAACTGTCTCTGCTTAGCAAAATGAAAACCCAAAGCAATACTGCTTTTCTGAAGGTATCACAGAGATTAATGCCAACACCACGGACTTCGAGCATGCAAGGATGGCGATTCTTACCACATTCTCATTCGACTCACATATTTGGCCTATGCAGAAAATATATGGATCCTGAAGAATGACAGTGAATTATCATGAACTTAACCAAAAGTGAGTCCAGATGCAACTGCTGTATGAGTTATGATTTCATGGCTTCAGCAAATTAATAAGTATATCCCTGTTACCTGCTATGCAGCTATTGATCTGGTAAATGCCTTTTTTCTCAGTACCTATTAGAAAAGACCACCAGAAGCAGTTTGCCTTCATCTGGCAAAGCCAACGATTTAACTTCAATGCTTCAATGTCTTACCTCAGGGATATGATAATTATCCAGCCCTGTGTCATGGTAGTCCACATGGGTCATGATTGCCTTTCCTTGCCATAAGACATCCCAGTGGTCCATCACACTGACATAAGGCTGATTGGATCCAGGGAGTGAGAAGTGGTAACTATCCTAGACTTATTGGTAGGACATTTGCATGTCAGAGCGTGGCGCAAAAAATCCAAAATTTACAGACCTTCTACCTCCTTGAAGTTCTAGGGGCTCAGTGATGTGGGGCATGTCATGATATCTCTTCCAAAATGGGGAATAAATTGTTGCATTTGGCCCCTCTTACAACCTAAAAAGAGGCACAACACCTGTGGGACTCTTTGGATTTCAGACAAAGCGTTTTCATCATTTGAGTGTGCTTTTCTGGACCCATTTACCAAGTAACTTGAAATCTACTGTTTTGAGTGGGGACTAGACAAGATAAGGCTTTGCAATAGATCCAGGCTGCTGTGTAAGTTGCTCTGCCACTTAGCCATGTGATCCAGGAGATCCAATGGTGCTTGAAGTGGTAGTGGCTAGTAGAGATGCTGTTGGGAGCCCTTAGCAGTTCTTTATAGGTGAATCGCAGTGCAGAATCTTAGGGTTTTGGAACAAAACCATACCTTCCACTGTGGTTAATTTTTCATTTTGAGAAACAGCTTTTGGCCTTTTGGTACCAGGCATTAGTGGAGACTGAACACTTAATCAGAGACCACCAAGTTACCATGCACCTGAGCTGCCCATCATGAACTTGATATTATTTGACCCACAAAGCCATAAAATTGGACACTCCAACAGCAAATGGAAGCAGCATATATGAGATTGGGCTTGCCCAGGCTCTGAAGGCACAAAAGTTACAAAAAGAAGTAGCCCAAATGTCCGTGGACCCCATTCCTGTTAGATAATCTTCTTCTATCTCCCAACCTACTCTGATGGACTCATGGGGAGTTCCCTACAATCAGGTGACAAAGGAAAAGAAAACTCAGGCCTGGTTTATGGTTGGTTTTGCCCAGTGTGTAGGCACCACCCAAGAAGTGGACAGCTGCAACACCACAGCCCCTTTCTGGAATATTCCTGAAAGACAGTGCTGAAGGGAAATCCTCCAGGGGCAGAACTTTGAGCAGTGCATCAGGTTGTTCATTTGCTTGTAAGGGAAAATGACAAGATGTGCAATTATATGAATGAATTATGCATGAATTATGCAATTCATGAACTCTGGCCAATGGTTTGATTAGATGGCCAGACTTGGAAGGCACATGATTGGAAAGTTGGTGTCAGGGGCACCTGGGTGGCTTGGTGGGTTAAGCCTCTGCCTTTGGCTCAGGTAATGATGGAGCCCCGCATCAGGCTCTCTGCTTGGGAGCCTGTTTCCCCCTCTCTCTCTGCCTGCCTCTCTGCCTATTTGTGATCTCTCTCTCTGTCAAAAAAAGAAAGAAAAGAAGGAAGGAAGGAAGGAAGGAAGGAAGGAAGGAAGGAAGGAAGATAGAGGTGTCAAGAAGGTCTAAGGGGCACCTGGGTGGCTCAGTTGGTTAAGCATCCAATTTTGGCTCATGTCTTGATCTTAGGATCATGAGATTGAGCCCCACATCGGGCTCCACACTAGGCATGGAGTCTGCTTAAGACTCTCTCTCTCCCTCTCCCTCTGCCCCTCCCTGCTACCCTCTCTCTTTCTTAAAAAAAAAAAAAATCTAAGGAAGAGTAAGTGGACTCACCTCTCTGGATGATTAACAAAGATATTTGTGTCCCATGCAAATACTCACCAAAGAGTGACCTCAACAGAGGACGATTTTAACATTCAAGCAAATATAATGACCTCTTTTGTGGACCACTCTGCCTCTTTTCCCAGCCACACCTGTTATTGCTCAATGAGCTCATGAAAAAAGTGGCTATGGTGACAGAGTGGAAGATCATGCATGAGCTCAGCAATAGTCACCATGGCTGACCTGCTTACAGCCACCACTGGAGTGCCCAATTTGCCAGCAGCAGAGACCAACTCTGAGCCCCCAATATGGCACCACTTTCCACTTTGATCAGCTAGCTTCATAGTGGCAGGTTGATTACATTGCACCACTTCTATTGTGGAAACAAAAGCACTTTGTTCTTACTAAAATAAACTCCTATTCTGGATATAGATTTCCTTTCCTTGCATGCAGTGCTTCTGCCAAAACTATCATCCATGGACTTACAGACTACTTTATTTACCATCATGGTATTCCACACAGTATTATTTCTGACCAGGGAGCTTAGTTTACAGAAAATGAAGTGTGCTAACGGGCTGATTCTCATGGACTTGCCATGTTCCACCCTACCTTTAAAGCCGCTGGTTTCACAGAATAGTAGAATGACGTTTTGAAAATCTAATTACAAGAAGAAGAAGAAGAAAAGGAAGGAGGAGGAGGAGGAGAAGAGGAAGAAGGCAGAGGGGGAGGAGGAAAGGAAATCTAATTACAATGCCAGTTAGAGGGCAATACTTTGCAGAGCTGGGGCAAGGTTTTCCAGGAGACTGTATATGTCCTAAATCAGCATCCAACATGTGGTCTTTCTCCCATAGCCATCACCCATCATCAAGGGGTGGAAACAGGCGTGGCACTAACTCACTATTACCCCTTGCAGGCCCACTAGCATAATTTTTGCTCCATCCCCATGACCTTATGGTCTGCTAGTCTAAAAGGAAGAATACTTCCACCAGGAGACACAACAGTAATTCCACTGAATGGGAATTTAAGAGTGCCAGCTGGTTATTTTAAGCTCCTGATGCCTCTGAAACAACAGGTAAAGAAGGGAGTTATTGTTTTGGCTGGACTGATTAGTTCTGATTATCAAGAAGAAATTGTGCTGCTTTTCCACAATGGAAGTAAGGCAGAGTATATGTGGAATATAGGAGATTTCTTAGGGCATCTAAAAAGAAAATTATTTTTTTCTCTACTCACACTTCTGACACCAAATGCATGGATTTTCCACACAAAACAATACTGACACTAACTACCCACAGTTAGTGCAGACCCCACAGATTAAACTCAGTCACACAAGACCATCCCCCACACACATTCAGATGCCAGTTTTAAGTCCCAGGTTGTTTCCTATTCTTTTGACCAACTGAATATAAGTCAAGGATTCCTAAAACACCCTCCTCCTCAGTTTTGATAATTTGCTAGAACAGCTCACAGAACTTAGTAAAACAGGTCACTTACTACTGCTGGTTTATTATAAAGGAAACAACTCAGGAACAGTCAAATGGAAGAGATGCATAGGGCAAGGTATGGGTGTGGGGGTGGGTAGTGCACTACCTGCCATCTCCAAAAGTATCACCCTCCCAGTACCTCAATGCATTCATTTACCCAGAAGCTCTCCAAGCCCTGTTGTATAGGGGTTTTTGGAGTTTCCACTACATAAGCATTATGAAGTCATTGGCCACTGGTGATTATCTCAATCTCAAGCCCCTCCCCCTTTCCAGAGGTGGAGGGTTGGGGCCAAAACTTCTAACCCCCAATCACAGGGTTGGTTCCTCTGGTTACCAGCCCCCATCCTCCAGGAGTCACTTCATTAGCATAAACTGAATATGCTCATGTTATGCTGTATTACAAACTGTTTCAAAGGGGCTTATTATGAACAAAAAAAAAAGATGCTCCTCTCTTATCATGCAGGAAATTACAAGGGTTTTAGTATCTCTATGCCAGGAATCAAAAATAAAAACCAAAACATTATTATTTATTTATTTCACAATATCACAGTGTCTCTAAGTCTTACCATGCCCTGTGACTGTGTCAATAGAAAACTATAACATCCCAATTCAGATGAGCCACTAATGGCCCAGACCCTTTAGAAATTAAGGTTTCATTTATCCCACCTGATAAAGAGCTACAACAAGCTGCTGAGGATAAAAGGAATATGAAATGTGTAGTGAAAGGAGGTATTTGTAAAGGCCAGCTACAAACAGTGACAGCTTGTAGAAATGAGGATGGTAGTTGTTATAACTATCTTCTTTATTCTGTTATCAATGTTTGTGTGTATGTATATAAGAGTAAGTGTGTATGTGTATACATATATGTATGTGTATATCTCTTTGTTTTCTTCCCTCTCTTATCCCCTTAGCATTAATTTTACATAACAGTGTTAAAGGCACAGATATCAAAGAAGAGAGTGAATATCACCCAAGGATGTTGCATTCTTTTCTGGGGAAAGGGTTAGTTTGTTTTCAGCTGTAGATAGAATAATTGTATCATGTTTGGCAGAAGTTTGACTTTGTTAGTGTCTTTATTTGGAGATTAAATATGGTTCCAGGGGAGGTGTACAGGTGCCAAGTCAACAAGAGATAAACTGTGATAGTTGATTTTGTGTGTGAGTTTGGCTAGGCTATGATACCCAGCCACGTGGTCAAATACTAGTCTCAGTGTTGTTTTAAAAGGTATTTTTTAGATATGATTAACACTGAAATTAGCACACTTTGAGTAAACCAGAAACTGTTCATAATGTAGATGGGCCTCATTCAATCAGTTGAAGGCCTTAAGAACAAAGATAGGTTATTTGAAGAAGAAGCACTTCTCCTCAAGACTACAAGATAGACACTCTGCTTGCGTTTCCAGCCTCCTATCCTGCAAAATTCAATTTCAAGACTGCAATATTAACTCTTACCTGAGTTTGCAGTCTGCTGGCATATCTTAAAGATTTCATACTTGCCACCCCCATAATCATGCGTCCATTTATTAAAATAAATCTCTAATTCTTAATATATACAATATATTGATTAATACATTTTAAAAGTTAATGAATCATTCATACCAGCATTATTCACAATAGCCAAAAGGTGAAAGCAACCTAATGTTTATCAACAGATAACTGGATAAATAAAATGTGATATATACATACAATGGAATATCACTTAGACTTAAAAAAGAAAGAAGTCCCATCATATGCTATGACATGGATAAACCTTGAAGAAATTTTGCTAAATGAAATAAGCCAGTCACAAAAGGACAAATACTGTATGATTCCACTTACATGAGAAACCTAGAGTAGTCAAACTCATACAGAAAGTAGAATGGTGGTTGTCAAGGCGCTGGTGAGGGGAGAATGGGGAGTTACTGGTTCACGGGTACAGAGTTTCAGTTTGGGAAGATGAAAAAATCTTGAATGGTGGTGATGGCTGCACAACAATGCAAACATACTTAATGCCATTGAACTCTATACTTAAAAATGTTTTAAACCTTGCATTCAGTGTATTTACAATTTTTAGTAAGGAGAAAAATTAAGGAATTAAAAAATAATTTACACATCCTTTGTGTCATCCCCTTGGAGCTTTATTCTGGGCAATTGAATCTACACTTGGATTTGTCAGAGGATATTTTGGGGCAGGAGGCTTTTCTAGGGCAACAAAATGGTTCATTCTGGTAACCCTATCCACATGCAGCACCGTTTTCCAATTCGTGTTTTTTGGTTCATTTAAAACCATGGACACATGAAGAGCATTTTTCTTAGTTATACCACCATTCTTAAATAACAAGACAGAAATGACAATAGTTCATATTTACACTTCCTTGATCATAGTCTCTAAGGCATTGTGTTAGTCTGGGCCCAATAAGGAGATTGAAACCACAATGTACGTTAAACAGTGGAAGTTTACTATAAAGAAATTATTCAGCTCTGATGAACGTGTGACTAGAAAATATAAGGAAAACATGGCTGAACGATAGTACCCAAGGAAGACACACTTGGAATGGGCCCCTTCCCCAAATCCAGGGCTCAGACCTCCTTGGAGAAGATGCAGTCCAGCCTAGGCTGGGTGTCAGAGGATGTCAGAGATAGCAGGGATATCCAGCACGCTGGATAACAGGGAAAGAAGTTGTCTAGCTCCCCTAGGCCAGTCAACGCCTAAGGTCTGCAGCCCAGGGGCAAGCAGGAAGCAACCCTCCAGAGGACAGGTGGGGCACAGGTGACAATCTGAGACATGAGTGTGCAGGGGTGGCCAGGGCTGCTGGGACCCATGTGCAGGTCTGCAGAAAGAATGGAGACAGGAAAGACAGGAGCTGCCTGTGGTGCAGGTGAGGAATGGGGCCACTGGCGGAGGCAGAAGGGCCTTGGGGCAGTTTCCACATCAGGCACAGTGCAGGAAGGTTATTGCTAGGTCAGGGCATGACTGCAAGATTGCTGAAGCGATGCACACCCTGGGCGCATGACTGGGAAGAGAGCTACACAGTGTCCTCACTGACCCAACAAGCAGCAGCTGGAAACAGCATGAGAACCCCTTCCTCCTGCAACTGCACCCCTCCGCTCCACCCTCTACCGAAGACGCTGAACGTCGTGCTCACCGAAAATGAGAGATGCTAGAAGGAAATCTGTCCAGTATCACAAATCATATATTGAAGGATGGATTTGGAGCTGGGAGACAATAAATTTGTAACTGTCACAGGTGCTTTATCCTTGAGTCTCTAATTCATTCAGTCATGTTCTGATGCTCCCTCCACAATCCTTTCTAACATGGCTACTATCCCTGCTACAGAATTACTTTTTAATGATGTCTGAGTTTATTGTTCTGCTAAAATAACAATGACTAAATCATATGTCTCTTTATATTTGAAAATTAAATTGTCTAATCTGTATTTCTTAATTCTTATCAAATACAACCATAAGAGCAATAATGTCAAAGCAAACTTTAAATCTATTTTTTTTAAGATTTTATTTATTTATTTGACAGAGAGAGTGAGAGCGAGAGAGGGAACACAAGCAGGGGAACTGGGAGAGGGAGAAGTAGGCTTCTTGCTGAGCAGGGAGCCCGATGCAGGGCTCTATCCCAGGACCCTGGGATTGCAACCTGAGCCGAAGGCAGACACTTAACGACTGAGCCACCCAGGTGCCCCTAAATCTATTGATATCAGTAATTAATTAGAATTGTCAAAATAGGGGCACCTGGGTGGCTCAGTCATTAAGCCTTTGCCTTCTGCTTAGGTCATGGTTCCTGGGATCGAGCCCTGCATCAGGCTGCCTGCTCCTCGGGAAGCCTGCTTCTCCCTTTCCCACGATCCCTGCTTGTGTTCCCTTTCCTGTTGTGTCTCTCTCTGTCTAATAAATAAATAAAATATTAAAAAAAAAAATAACTGTCGGGGCACCAGGGTGGCTCAGATCCAGCTCGGGTCCTGATCCTGGGATCGAGGCCCGCATCGGGCTCTCTGCTCAGCAGGGAGCCTGCTTCCTTCTCTCTCTCTGCCTGCCTCTCTGCCTACTTATGATCTCTATCTGTCAAATAAATAAATAAAATCTTTTAAAAAAGCAACAATTTAAAAAAAAAATTGTCAAATAGGAGCAACAGTTTTCTTGTTTGCACATCTATGTCTGCTTACCAGAACACTGCTAGTAATAAATGCACTCACGTCTTTCTCTGGCAACTTTCCTATTGTCAGTGCTATCCTTCAGCCTTTTATTCTCCTCAGGTCATATAGTTAGTACCAGAAATTCAAGCAGCTTCCTCTCTTATAGGCCAGAGGCTTTTGGTACTGAATTCTTCCTGGCTAAAGGTCTTCAATGTAAACATACATTCTCTTTCCTTGATGTCTCAAATTGATGACTCCAAAACAAGAAAGAAGTTGGAGACATCAATTTTAAATCCCACATAAGCCCCAAAGGGAATTAGAAGCTTACAAATAACATGACTCTTCATGAACATTTTAAGTTATTTTAATTTAGTTATTAATTGAGTAATAATGCTGGCTGAGAGGATGGGGAAATAGGAACTCAAGACCACCTCTGCCATGATAAACTTGGCAATAATCTTCATGTAAAATGAGCACATCCTCTCATTCAGAAATTCCACTTCCAGCAATTGATCCTGGACATATACTCTCCCAATTTAAAACTGGTGTTTGCAAAAGGATGTGATCCAAATTGTATTTATTTATTTATTTATTTATTTATTTATTTGGCAGAGTGAGAGCAAGAGAGAGCGAGTGAGCACATAAGCAGGGCAGTGGCAGGCAGAGGGAGAGGGAGAAGCAGGCTCCCTACTGAGCAGAGCACCCTACATGGGGCTCGATCCTAGGACCCTGGGATCATGACCTGAACTGAAGACAGATGTTTAACCTACTGAGCCATCGAGGCACCCCTCAACTGTTATTTCTAATAGCCAAAAGAGAGAGAGAGAGAAAGAAAGAAAAGAGGGAGAAAGAAAGAAAGAAGAAAAAGGAAAGGAAAGGAAAAGAAAGGAAAGGAAAGGAAAGGAAAAAAGGAAGGTAGGAAGGAAGGAAGGGAAAACCACCTACATCTTTAGGAAACCAGTTAACTATATTTCATTTAAGACTGAGGACAAACTATGCAGCAATATTTTAAACTATTATTTTTTTAAAGGTTTATTTATTTCAGAGAAAGCATGTTCAAAGAGGGTAGAGGGAAAGGGAGAGAAGCAGACTCTCCAGGGAATATGGAGCCTGTCTCCGGGCTCGATCTCACAACCCTGAAATCGTGACCAGAGCCAAAATTAAGAGTCGAGCTTAACCAACTGAGCCACCCAGGCACCCAAGTATACAAAATAAAAGAAAGAATAGTATAATGAATCCACATTTAGCCATCATGCACCTTCAAAAATTATCACTATGTAACTGAACCAACACGAATTCATTCACTCTTTGTAAGTCAGAAACTGCACCGGCTAAGTTGTCGCTCAAAGAAAACTTCATTTGCAGCAAATGAGGAGATCACAGGGACTGGCTTCCAAAGCCATGACTCCCCAGGCAAGGGTGGATGCATTCCTTTTATTTAAGGTTAGGATGAATACTTGAATAGGAAAGCCTTGTCATCATATACAGAGGTGAGCATAAGGTCACACATGTGCCTTGAGGAAACAGGGAAACATGCCTATACACACATTGTATGTTATGTAAATGAGGCTTGTGCTCCTCCTTGGGTGGAGATTTTAGTATTACAATGAGATAAATGTAGTTGGCAGTCATTCCAGAGGTCACTCCATTGTCCATCTGTACAAGCATGAGAGAGGGGTTAAGCTCAAACTGATCTGGGTGGTCTGGGCTGCCTGGAGGTCTTGTCAGGGCAGTTGCTACAGCTCGAGGGGCAGTTTCCATTTCCATTTCCCTGAGCTAAGGGATAAACTGGAAAGAAGAGCTTAAGGAAAAATGTAGGACAAGGGTAGTAAGTACCAGCAGGTGGGCAGTAGAGGTCAGTCTTGGGGTCTAGTTGGTTACAGCTAATCATGTTTCATCTTCTCTTTCTTCTTTTCTTTTGGTGGGGGCCTAAAATAGTTTGAAGCAAATAGCAAATTACACCATTATATTGTTTTATCTCTGAACAGTATGATCTCCAACAGAAAAGGACCTTTCAAAACACATAATAACATTGACATTATCACATCTAACAACGGTTACAATAATTCATTGATACCACCTGAAACCCAGTGTATGGTTTCCAGTCGTCTAAAAAATATGGGTTTTTAAAGTTAAATATATTTCACATATAACAATGTGTGAATTGAAGGTATACAGCATGTTGATTGATAGATTTATTATGGCATGATGACTGCCAATGTAATGATAGCTGGTACATCTATCACCTCACATAATGATCACTTCTTCTTTGTGGTAATTGGAATAATTGAGACCTAGTCTCTTAGCAAGTTTGGTGTTTATAATACAATATTGTTATCTATAATCATTATACTGTGCTTTATATCTCTAAGACTTATTTATCAGGGTTATACTCTTAAACAGTCTTTCCCATCTCCATTCTCCAGGCCTTGGTAACTGATGGAACAGGCATTTAGCTATGTAAAAGCAGGGAACAATTGCTTTTGAACAAATGAAAAGGACAGAAATTAAGTTCCAAACAGCCAGGATAGGCTCTGGAAAATATGCGTGCAGTCTTCCCTGTAACAGCTGCCCTACAGTAACCTATAGCTTCATTACAATACATTTACATTGCAATTTTGACCCTCCTACCTCTTTGGGAGAAGGCTGCCATGACAGTTCCAATGAGGACCATTGGAGGGCCAAAAGCTCCCCTCAGATAACTGGAGGCAACGACAGTCAGAGACCACCCTAGCTATAACCTATAACTCATGCAAATATAAAAAAAAACCAAGGTAGCCTTGACTCCCAGTGGAGTTGCCACCTCTGGCCTGCCTGCTCTCCCATCTTGAGAGTATTCTTTCTCTTTAAATATCTTTTGTTTAAGGTTTATTTATTTTAAACAGAGAGAAAGATCATGCACAAGAGTGGAGAGATGGGTAGAAGGAGAGGGAGAGAATCTCAAGCAGACCCCACGCTAACCACAGAGCCTGATGCGGGCCTGGATCTCATAATTGCGCCAACACCAAGAGTCAGATGCTCAACCAACTGAGACACTCATGTGCCCCAAGAGTGTTCTTTCTCTTTAACTCTATTAAACTCTTCCTTACTTGAGAGTTTGACTCCGAATTCTTTCTTTGCTAAATTCTGGAACTGAGGTTGGTGCAGAAGCAGGGAGGGAGCTACAGATGACAATGACCACCATTTTACTCTCTGTTTCTACAAGTTTAGCATTTTTTAGGTTCCACTTATAAGTGATATACAAAATTTATCTTTCTCTATGTGACTTACCTCACTTAGCATAATATCCTCAAGGTCCATCCATGTTGTCACAATGGCAGCATTTCCTTCTTTCTCATGGCTGAATAATACCTCACTGTATGTATATATATATAATATTTTTATCCATTCATCCATTGATGGACATTTAGGTTGTTTCCATATCTTGGCAATTGTAAATAATGGTACAATAAATGTGAAATATCCTGTTTTCATTTTCTTTAGTCATATACCAGAAGTGGAATTGCTGGATCTTATGATAATTCTATTTTTAAATTTTTTAAGGAACCTCCATAACACTTTTTAGAGTGGCTGTGCTAATTTACATTCCCACCAACAGTGATCAGGTGTTCCTCACCAACAGTTGTTATTTCTTGTTTTCTTGATGATATCCATTCTAATGGATGTGAGATGATAGGCTTTGATTTGCATTTCTCTGATGATTAGTGATGTTGAGCATCTTTTCTTGGTGGCCATTTGGATGTCTTCTTTGGAAAACTATTTAGTTCCTCTGCCTATTGGTTTTTAATTGGATTGTCATTTGTTCATGAGTTCTGAGTCCTTTATATATTTTGGATATTTACCCCTTATCCAACATATAGTTTGCAAATATTTTCTCCCATTCTATAGATTGCCTTTTCATTTTGTTGTTTCTATTGCTTTTAAGTTTGATGGAGTCCCACTTACTGATTTTTGCTTTTGTTGTTTGAATCAAGGTTTTCCGTTACTTGAAACCAAAAACATTGTAAATGATAAGTTCTCACTATACTTATTCATATTTCTGCCAAATTATTTATTGCTCTTCATCACAACTATTTTGAGTTTATCTTCCCACCTAGACTATTAGCTCATTGCCTTAGATTTGTCTTGTTTATCTTAATCTTTCTAGTTTCTAACAGTGCCTGACACAGAGAAGTAAATATTTGTTGACTGTGTGATTAGTTCTGCCTGTTGTATCCTGAGCATAGGGATTAAGAACCTTATATGAAATACAGTTTGGGGGCACCTGGGTGGCTCAGTCAGTTAAAGCAGCTACCTTCAGATCTGGTCCTGCGTTGGGCTCCCTGCTCAGCAGGGAGCCTGCTTCTCCTTCTCCCTCTGTCCCCCACTTGTGCATGTGTTCTCTCTCTCTTAAATAAATAAATAAAATCATAAAGGAAAAAAAAGAAACACAGTTTGTATCCTTAAAATGTAAAGGAAACTACTTTGCAGTTAATACTTTGAAAAAAGAAATACATTTGAGAGTAACCACATGAAACATCCAAACCAGAATAAGACATATTCTGCGGTGATCATCTGTGGTTGTATCCAGACTTTTTCCCTGATCACTTAGACTCTAGAATATTTTTTAAGACTTTTCGTTTTGGGATGCCTGGGTGGCTTGGTCAGTTAAGTGTCTGCCTTCGGCTCAGATCATGATTTCAGGGTCCTGGGATCATGTCCCACATTGGGCTCCCTTCAGCGGAGCGCCTGCTTCTCCCTCTGCCTGCCTCTCCCAAATAAATAAATAAAATTTTAAAAAAATAAATAAAACTTGTTTTTATCTAATTTTAGATGTACAGATGAATTGCAAAAACAGTACAGAGTTCCTATTAACCTTTACTCACCTCTGTTAACATCTTACATGACTATGATAAATTTGTTGAAACTAAAATATTAACATTGGTAAAATGCAACTCATTAAACTACAGACTTTATTTGGATTTTCTGTTTTTCTACTAATATCCTCCTTCTGTTCTAGGATCCATTTCAAGATATCATGTTGTCTTTAGCTGTCCTGATTCCTAATCTCTCATCTATGATGGTTTCTTGATCTTTGGCTTTTATGACTTTTAACACCTTTGAAGCATATTGGTCAGGTATTTACGAATGTCCCTCAATTCTTGTTTATCCAGAGATTTATTATTTCAGTTTTTTTCCTTTCCTTCCTGACATCTAAAACTTTCCAGAAATTCTTTTTTATTTTTTATTTTATTTATTTTATTATTTTTTAAAGATTTTATTCATTTATTTGAGAGGGAGAGCACGAGAGAGAGAAAGAGAGAGAGCACAAGCAGGGGGAGCAGCAGAGGCAGAGGGAGAAGCAGACAACCCACTGAGCAGGGAGCCTGATATTGGGCTCTATCCCAGGACCCTGAGGTCAAGACCTGAGCCAAAGGCAGCTGTTTAGCCAACTGAGCCACCCAGGTGCCCCTCAGAGATAGCTTTTTATTGTACTTTCCTCTTTCTTAGAGGCATATAGAAAAAGGAAGCAAAATAAAGCCCTTTACCTTTGCCTTTCTCTGGGCAAGGTCCTCTTCAAAAGGCCAATGGGGTATATTGGCACCAACTTGTCCCATCAGCCTAAATTACTTCTTTTTCTTTCTTTCTTTCTTTCTTTTTTTTTTTAAGATTTTAAAGATTTTATTTATTTGACAGAGAGAGATCACAAGTGGACAGAGAGGCAAGCAGAGAGAGAGAGAGAGAGAGAGAGAGGAGGAAACAGGCTCCCCACGGAGCAGAGAGCCCGATGCGGGACTCGATCCCAGGACCCTGAGATCATGACCCGAGCTGAAAGCAGTGGCTTAACCCACTGAGCCACCCAGGTGCCCCTTTTTTAAGATTTTATTTATTCATTTGTCAGAGAGAGAGAGAGAGAGAGGGAGAACAAGCAGGGGGAGCAATAGACAGAGGGAGAAGCAGGCTCGCTGCTGACCAAGGAGCCTGATGCGGGACGCAATCCCAGGGGTCTGGGATCATGACTTGAGCCAAAGGCAGATGCTTAACTGGCTGAGACACCCAGGCATCCCTCTTTTTTCTTTTTTAAAGTTTTGTGTGTGTGTGTGTCGTTGTTGTTGTTTCGGTAATTTCTACACCCAACATAGGGCTCAAACCAATGACCCCAAAATCAAGAGTTGCAGGCTCTTCCAACTGAGCCAGCCAGGCGCCCCCTGCCTAAGTTACTTCTTAATGAATTAACCTCTTGGGAGCTACGTTCCTTGTTTCTGGAAACCAAGGTGCATTAGTGACAGCAGCAGAGATGAATAAACCAGTAATGCACTATTTTCAGACCAAGGTACAGTTACAGAACTCAGCCAGCTATGTTTGGGGAGAAGAGAGAAGGGAGGCTAGGGAAAGGGGAGAATAGGTATAGGGAGAAGTTAAGTACAAGGGGAAAGCTTAAGGACAAGCAAAAAGAAGTTCACCCATTCATGAATATTTATTGGGTACTTTCTATGTGTAAGGTTTTATAGGAGAGATAAACACGACACCAAGCGAGGTAGGCACAAGGCAAGATTTATTAAAGGCGCCCTCGGGCTAGGTTCCACGACTCCAGAGAGGAGAGTCGGGTTAGTTGTGCTGGGAGGGGGTAGAGTGGGTCTTTTATCTGGGTTAAGACAGGGAATAGGTTCACAGCCATATAAGGTACGGTATTCGGGGATTGGAGGGTTGGGGGAGTCCTGACGTTCTGGTTTCTTGCATAGGTATCGGGTTACTTGTGGAGCCGTGACCTGGGCATACATCCTTATGGCGGGAGAGTCAAGGGTTAGGAAGTGGGGGGGGGCTGGAAGATGGAGGCCCTGTGGTCATTTCTGTTGTTTCTCCTGTATTCCTGGAGCCGCCTACCCAACACTATGTATCAGGCTCTGCGATAGGTTTTGGAGATACACAGAACAGGGTAGACATGGACTTTGTTGTCAGGGAGTTAATAGTCTTCGTAAGAAATGGACAAGAGGGCACCTGGGTGGCTCAGTGGGTTAAGCCTCTGCCTTCCCCTCAGGTCATGATCTCAGGGTCCTGGGATAGAGGCCCGCATCAGGCTCTCTGCTCAGGAGGGAGCCTGCTTCCCCATCTCTCTGCCTGCCTCTCTGCCTATTTGTGATCTTTGTCTCTCTCTCTCTGTCAAATAAATAAAATCTTTAAAAAAAAAAAAAAAAGGAAAGAAATGGACAAGAGGGGTGCCTGGGTGGCTTAGGCCATTAAGCATCTGCTTTGGCTCAGGTCAAGATCCCAGGCTCCTGGGATCAAGTCACACACGGGACTCCTTGCTCAGCGGGGAGCCTGCTTCTCTCTCTGCCTACCACTCCCCCTACTTGGGCACTCATGCTCTCTCTCTTTGACAAATAAATAAAATCTTTTTAAAAAATGGACAAGAGAGGGGCACCTGGGTGGCTTAGTGGATTAAGCCGCTGCCTTCGGCTCAGGTCATGATCTCAGGGTCCTGGGATCGAGTCCCACATCGGGCTCTCTGCTCAGCAGGATGCCTGCTTCCCTCTCTCTCTCTCTCTGCCTGCCTCTCCGTCTACTTGTGATCTCTCTCTGTCAAATAAATAAATAAAATCTTTAAAAAAAAATGGACAAGAGACAAATAATTATTTAATCATAATTGTAACAAATGCTTAAAAATAAAGTGTGCAGTGTACCAAAGAATCAGAAGGTAGCAGGACAGTGCTCTCCAGCTGGGCTAGAATAGTAGCTAATGAATTATTAACAGACCCCTGGGTTCAAACATGCAGTTCTAGAGAGTTTTGACTAGCTGTTGGGAGACCACTGGGAAAACTGTAGTCAGAGTCAGTGGTTAGAAACAAAGCCAAGGAAATCTGAAATTCTACAATTGAGTGAGGCTTGTCTCTGGAATAATCTGAATGGGAATAGAACTGGCTGGGTGTTAGGTCGACGGGTTTCTGTGGACTGGCCAGCCTGCAGTCGGACGTGTCTTCTGAGCTCTGTCCTGCCTGTTTCAACCAGTGGGCTGCCGCTGTCCGGTGAAGCACTCCCACTGCCTGCTCCCATTCATACGGGATCCAGGCTGGCTGTTGAGCACTGTCCCAGCACCACCATTCCTCTCCCATGTATTCCCCAATCAGACACTCTTCACAGAGGCCCAGCATGTGGCAGGCCTCCTACCAGTCTGGGAAGACAGCACAGGGCTGCACAAAGGGAAGGAGCGTACTAGCTCACTTAGAGCTTCCCTAACATTCTCCATTCACAGCACCCTTAGGCCCAAAGAAATCCCTATCTCCCTTTGTTTAGAAGTTAGGTCCATGAGTATTTATATCTGAACAATGTCATAGTTTTCTGGAGATATACCTATAAATTAAAAGAAAATGTCATATTTTTATTTCACTCTAGGATGTGTGTGCCTGCTGGGCACCACACAACTTCTCAAGCCTTGAAATCAGGTTGGACAGCACCCCTCATTTCCTATTCCACAGTGATTTTTGTGTGGTTCTAGCTTTTTATCGCAACTGTTGAAAACCCAGCTTGGCAATGATATGTAGGAGAAAGAAATGTCAAATCTTGAATTATCTCTGCTCACCGATAAGATGTCAGACAGATGAGCTGTTCCCTCAAATATTTAAAATATGCTACTGTAGCTATCCCATAAGGGCACTGTGGTACCCCAACACCCATATCTTGATTTAGTAACACATCTCTGCTTTCAAATGTTCAAACCCACCACAGGGCTTCTCAAACAGCGAGCACTTAAATATGTGTCCAATAACGTATATACCTCCTTGTGCATTTCATGCCAGACGTGAGTCACATGTACTTCCCCAGCACTCTGCCTCTGATGTGGGTGACTCTAAAGGGTTTCAACTAGACAAATACGACAGAGGATCATATTTTCTGAACTGCAAATCCAGATACAAAGGCGGGTGAACTTATAAAGATGAAGACTGTTACAGGGCCCTGCCCTAGGAGTTCTGGACCCCTGGTCACCACCCAAGAAAAACCCAGCACAGCACTTAACCTCCAAGTCCAGAGCCAGCTAGATCTCCTAGAGGCTGCAGAAATTCCTGATTTCCCCCATGCCTGCCGGCAGCCTGCCTTAGGAGAAATTAAGATGGAACCAGAAGCATGCCTAAAAGACTACCTGGCATCAACCTCAAAAATAAAACCAGCAGGGCGCCTGGGTGGCTCAGTGGGTTAAAGCCTCTGCCTTCGGCTCGGGTCATGATCTCAGGGTCCTGGGATCGAACCCCGCGTCCCGGGGAGCCTGCTTCCCTTCCTCTCTCTCTGCCTGCCTCTCTGCCTGCTTGTGATCTCTGTCTGTCAAATAAATAAAATCTAAAAAAAAAATAAATAAATAAAATAAAATAAAACCAGCAGTTATTTTACCAGCAAAGCGAGTTTACTTGGCAATAGCAGAGGAATTGCAATTTGGTACAAATTATGGCAAACCACAGGCAAGTCTAAAGAAACAAAGGGAAGTTCAGCTTTTATTAGGTTTTAGGGAAAATTGGGGAGGTTTGTTTTGAACAAAAGTTCACTGGAGAAGCATTGGGGGTTTGTCATTGGCCTCAAGCCATGGCTAGCACATCGGAAGGGCAGAGAGGGATCTTCCTTTGTCTTAAAAGCTGGAGATAAACTCCTCTGTGAAAAGTGTCCTCTCCTGTCAAGATAATTTTTATCGTCCTTCTTCCTGCAGGTTATACGGGCTTCAAGGAATGGTACCAGCAGGAAAGCTTTCCCTTTCGGGCTTCTGGACTTCATTTTAAATGAGGTGTCCTTTGTAGAGACTTCTACAAAACTCCATTGTCCCTCCCAGGCCACCTTTGACACACACAGGTAATTTATCTCTCTTAAGGAATCTGGCAAATAGCTTTGTTAAAAAACATCTTGGCGGGGGGCGCCTGGGTGGCTCAGTGGGTTAAAGCCTCTGCCTTCGGCTTGGGTCATGATTCCAGGATCCTGGGATCGAGCCCCGCATGGGGCTCTCTGCTCGGTGGGGAGCCTGCTTCCTCCTCTCTCTCTCTCTCTCTCTCTGCTTCTCTGCCTACTTGTGATCTCTGTCTGTCAAAATAAATCAATAAAATCTTAAAAAACAAACAAACAAACAAAAAAAATCTTGGGGGGTGGGGGTAGGGTGCCTGGGTGGCTCAGCCATTAAGAGTCTGTCTTCAGCTCAGGTCATGATCCCAGAGTCCTGGAATCGAGTCCCACATCAGGCTCCCTGCTCTGTGGGAACCCTGCTTCTCCTCCCACTCCCCCTGCTTGTGTTCCCTCTTTCGCTGTGTCTGTCAAATAAATAAATAAAATCTTGGAAAAAAAACCATCTGGGGGAGGGGCGCCTGGGTGCCTCAGTGGGGTAAGCATCTGCTTTTGGCTCAGGTCATGGTCTTAGGGTCCTGGGATCCAGCCCTTCATCTGGCTCTCTTCTCTGCAGGGAGCCTGCTTCCCCCTCTCTCTCTGCCTGCCTCTCTGCCTACTTGTGATCTCTATCTGTCAAATAAATAAAATCTTAAAAAAAAATATATCGGGGAGGGGCACCTAGGAGGCTCCGTTGGTTAAGCATCTGCCTTCAACTCAGGTCATGATCCCAGAGTCCTGGGATTGGGTGGCATCAGGCTCTGTGCTCAGTGGAAAGTCTGCTTCTCTCTCTACCCCCTGCCCCCTCTACCCTGCTCGTGCTCTCTCTCTTGGTCTCTCTCTCTGAAATGAATAAATAAAATATTTTTTAAAATTGGGGGGTGTAGACTCTTGAAACACTTTAGTACATTTCTAAAATAGGTTTATTTATATATTTTAAGTAGGCTCCACACCCAACATGGAGCCCGACATGGGGCTTGGCCTCACGACCCTGCGATCAAGACCTGAGCTGAGATCAAGGGTCTTAAGGTCAACTGACTGAGCCACCCAGGTGCCTCTATAATAGTTTTATTATACTGACTCTTGAAAAATGGAACTGTTAAGCATCCAACTCTTGACTTCATCGCAGGTCATGATCTCAGATTTATGAGATTGAGCCCTACATTGGGGCACGGGGTGGTCCATGCTCAGCAAAGAGTCTGCTTGAGATTCTCTCTCTCCCTCTGCCCCTCCCCCCCTTTCTAATATAAATAAATAAATCTTTAAAAAAATAGAAGTGGAACTGAAGTTGGAAGCAACCTGAGTTCATCAATAGGCAAATGGACGAGGAAAGATGAGGTACACACACACACACACACACACACACACACACACACACACACATGAATATTATGCAGCCATAAAAAAGGAGATCATGCCATTTATGACAACACATAAAGAGTATTGTGCTAAATGAAACAAGTCAGACTAAGACAAATATCATATGATTTTATTCATATGTAGAATCTAAAAAAAATAAAACAATTAGGCAAATAAAAAAGCGGAACCAGACCTGTAAACACAGAGAACAAACTCATGGTTTCCAGAGGGGGTAGGGAGTAGATGGGCAAAATGGGTGAAGGGGAGTGGGAGATACAGGTCTCCAGCTATGAAATGAATAAGTCACAGAAATAAAAGGCGCCACATAAGGAATACAGTCAGTGATATTATAATAGTGTAGTAAGGTGACAGATGGTAGCCACACTTGTGAACACAGCATCTTTAAATTTGTTGAATCACTATGTTGTATACCTGAAACGAGTGTAATATTGTGTGCCAATACAACACTCAAAAACAAAAATTAATAATAAAAAGTTTCATTGTCTTGCCCAAAGAGGTTGAAATTATGCATCTTAGCTTCTTGTTGTCTGTGATACTTCACAAACTGCTGCATTCCTACCTTGTTCTAAGGCTTAATACAAAAATATTTAAATCACTGTCTCTCTCTCTCTCTCTCTGTCTCTCAAACACACACAGAGTGGAACTAAAGGAGTTTTCTTTAGTGATGAAAATGTCCCCTATTTTCTTGAGATGTGAATAACAGAGATGGACAATCAGGAAAAACTCACTCAACTGTGGAGAAATGCATCGAAAAATGACAGAGTAAAAATTATCAGTAGAAACAAAATGGTCAATACCAGAGTGCTCACTGTACAATTCTTTCTATTTGGGGGCATGTTTAAAAATGTCCGATGAGCGCCCGGCTAGCTCAGTCGGTAGAGCACATGAGACTCTTAAAAATGTCCGATGATATGTACACCTGAAACTAATCTAACTACTGGAATTAAAATTAACAACTAAAAAATAAAATGAAAAATAAAAACTCCTTGCTTACTCAAGGTAAAAAAAAAATGCACATCCAGTGACCCATTCATTATTCTCTTGGGCATATACTCAACAGCAATGCATAAACATAAGTCAAGAGACATGTATTTTAGGGGCGCCTGGGTGGCTCAGTGGGTTAAGCCTCTGCCTTCAGCTCAGGTCATGATCCCAAGGTTCTGGGATCTAGCCCCGCATCAGGCTCTCTGCTCAGCAGGGAGCCTGCCTCCACCTCTTTCTCTGCCTGCCTCTCTGCCTACTTGTGATCTCTGTCTGTCAAATAAATAAATAAAATCTTTAAAAAAAAAAAGAGAGACATGTATTTTAAATCTTACAGTGGCATTGTTCATAGTAAGCAGAATTCTATTGGCAAAATGAGTAATAGTTATTCACAGATATAAGAATTGGGAGGAAAAGCTCACTCATATTCTTAAGAAATAAGTGTTAAAGATAATTTTGCTTTTTATGTTTAATAATTGCATATCAAATTATGTAATATTTATGTTTTGATCATTTCCCAATTGAGAAGGAGAGAAATTTTTTTTAAATGTTTATTTATTTATTTGACAGACAGAGATCACAAGGAGGCAGAGGCAGGCAGAGAGAGAGAGGAGGAAGCAGGCTCCCTGCTGAGAAGAGAGCCTGATGTGGGGCTTGATCCCAGGACCCTGGGATCATGACCTGAGCTGAAGGCAGAGGCTTTAACCCACTGAGCCACCCAGGTGCCCCGAGAAGGAGAGAAATTTTTTAAATAAAAAAGTAAAATGTCCATGATAAAATGTTAGAAATTTTTAAATTAAAAAATTAAAGATTTTCAAAATAAAGTTTAACTTTAGCGCCTGGGTGGCTCAATTAAGCCTCTGACTCCTGATTTCAGCTCAGGTCTGGGGTTGGTGAGTGTTAGGTCCGTTATTAAATGAAACGAGACTGAGACAAAGTGAAAGTTATTTAAAGCTTTATTTTATGCCAAGTATTAGAAATCAGACTGATTGGCCAGGGGAACGAGACTGAGACAAGGTGAAAGTTATGCAAAGCTCTATTCTACGCTAAGCATTAGAAGTCAGACTGACCGGCCAGGGCCGTCTCCAAAGAGAGCGACCACCCCCAGCTTACAGGCTCAAGAACTGACTGACTGACTGGTCAGGGCCGCCTCCGAAGACGGTGACCCCTCCCCATCTTACAGACTACCTTTTATAGAGCAAAAGTCTGGCCACACATAGGTGGCCAATGAGATTATAGTCATGTTAGGTCACACACAGGTGGCCAATTGAATTACAATTTACCCTATAGTAGCTGTTTGACCCAACCTATTACTCTGGTCAGAATTAGTGCTCAAGGTTGGCGCCCAAACGGCGGGGTTTACATTCTTTGGTGGTTAGGAAAAAAGTATGTGTGTTTCTTACTGATTGGATGTCTCCACCTGGCCTGACTCGTCCTTGTATTCTGGGCTCTGTTATCAGGAACTGGCCGACCTGGCCTTGTATTCTGGGCTCTGTTATTAGGAACTAGCTGACCATATTTTACTGATTTCCCAGACTTGCTTCTAAGTAAGTTTCTCTGGGGGGGGGGGGGGAGGGTCAGTTTAAGTTTTACTGCACAAACAACAAAATGGCTTTTAACCAAGATGGAGTCGCTCTGGCTAAATGGGTCCTTACAGTGAGTTCAAGCCCTGCATGATGCTGGGGGTGGAGACTACTTTAAAAAAAAAAAAAGTCTGCTACTAGGATGCCAATCCCGGGACCCTGAGATCATGATCTGAGCCAAAGGCAGTCGCTTAAGGACTAAGCCACCCTGGTGTCTGTCCCCCAAAAAGCCTTTTTAAAATTAAACTTTTATTTACTTATTTGAAAGACAGAGAACGCTCACTTGGCCAATGGGAGAGGAAAAGGGGGAGGGAGCGAAAGTCCGAAGTAGACTGTGCTCACGGATTGCTGAGGAGGGGCTCAAACTCACCACCCAGAGATCAGGACCACAGGGAAAATCAAGAATCCAACGTGCTTAGCGGAATGTGCCACCCAGAGCCCCCACCACCACCAAAAAAAGTCTTAAAAATAAATAAATAAATAAATAAAAGTTAATTCCACACGTAAGATGTACATCAACGTTACCTCAAACAAAACAAAAACAAAACAGACCTAAGGAGGGGATGGGTTAAAAACGGAATAGAAGAAAATACAACAAATCTGTTAGCTCACTGATTTGTTTGTTCTGAACACACCCAACCTCTGCGCAGCTGGACGTGTCCCGTCCCGTCCTGTCCCCTCTGTCCCCGCACTGCCCCGACTGCCAGCACCCAGGACCCCGCGCCCCAGCTGCATCAAACCCAGCGAGGTAACGTCCCTTGTCCTCCGCCATGCGCTCCCTTCCCGCCCCTCCCAGGACGGGCTCCACCCCGCCCCTCCCAGGACGGGCTCCACCCCGCCCCTCCCAGGACGGGCTCCGCCCCTCCCGGGTTGCGCCCCACCCCTCCGAGAGGAAGCTCGTCCGGGTCCCTAGGGACCCCACGTAGCCCCGCCCCCTGCATCCCGCCCCGCTCCGCCCTCCGCTCCGCCCCGCCCTGCGTCCAGTGCTCCTCCCGGATTGCTCCGCCCTGAGCCCCGTTCGGCCAACCCGGCTCGCCTAACTTGTGCTGTCGGCTTTGGGGACGGTGGGCTCGTACCCGGGCGCGCAGATGCAGGGCGCAGAGGTCGACCCCGCCCTCGCCGCAGTCACGCGGCAGGTCAGCGGTCATGCCGCCCCAGCCACAGTCCCGAGCGGCCCAGAGTGCGGGCAGCCCCTGGCCGCAGCGGTGGCCGAGCTGCCCGTGCTGGACGCCTCTGGGAGGCAGGTGCCTTTCGGCGCGCTGTTTCGGGAGCGTCGGGCTGTCGTAGTCTTCGTGAGGGTGAGCGCAGACAACGGGGCGGCCCGGAGTAGGGACTTGGCCGGCAGGCTGGGATGGAGGTGGCTTCTACAGCTTCGGCTGGGGGGACATCGGGTTCTTCGAGAGGTTCAAGGCCCGAGAGCGCGGTCCCGCTGGGCCCTGGCCCTTCCCGTCCACTAGAGGCTTCCGGAATGCGAACCGTTTCTCTCGCTTCCTTTATTAGAATGGAAAACCAGCCCTCCAAGCCAAGTCCCTTTTCCCAGCAAACGAGAAGGCCTAGGGGAGTGGGTGCGGCCCAATATTAACGCCTCTCGGGCGCCCTTTGCGCCTTTTTCTACCCGCTGTGAGTAGCGTTAATTAGCGTCACGCGTAACGAAGTACTTGGTCTTTTCTGAATCCTGAGATATTAGTTGCTAACTTGTCCTTTTTGCCGTTTTGGGATTTCAGCATTTCCTGTGTTACATTTGCAAGGAATACGTAGAAGATCTGGCCAAAATCCCCAAGAGTTTTTTACAAGTAAGTTTCCTGAGACTGAGCAGCAGCGTACCTGCTTCAGGGCGACCTTGTCAAAGTCACCTGTCATTTCTAAGAAGCTGGGTGGGGTGAGGTGCAGAGGACAACACCTCTCCAGAACAGACCCCCTTGCAAGCCCAGATTATCACCTTCCCAAACATCTCTCCAACACTTTGAAAAAAAGAGAGACGTTAGAGATCTATTTCTGTCCTGCTTTATTCGCTACTGCCTGCTTATAAATATACTAACTGTAATAATTTCGTTGTTAGTAACCTGTTGGCAAATGTTGATAATGACCAGAAGCACAAACGCTAGAAATTATTTTACTTCCCTTATTTTTTAAGTAAGAACACTCCAAATAGTTCATTACAGGAAAATACAAATATAGCTTAAGGGTTGAAATTTGTATTTGTTAGGATGTGCCTCCCACGTTCCTGTGACAACCACATACATATGTTCTTTGTCAGGCACATATACATTTGTCCCCAGGTGAGCTTTTCAGTGAAGGAATTGGACAACCTTTGTAAAACTAAGATCTGTTTTCATCAGGTGTTATGAATAGGGATGTGAAAAAATAAAACTGTCTGATTAGCCCTACTTCAATAATTTTTATTCTTGTTTAGTGTACGCCTTTGGAGGGAGCATAGATTTTTTTTGAGAATTATTGAGTATATTATTTTGAAGTTCTTAGCAAGAGATTGACTGAATTAACTGAACATTTTAGCATACATTGCTTTGCTTTGACTCACACAATTTTGCTGTTTATTCCATTCTTCTATAAGCCTGTAGGTGGCATTAGAATGGAGCAAAAGAGTTGGACAGGGGGAGGTTTTATAAAACATATATAATTTCTGGTAATATGTACTTGTCCCTTTCCTCTCCTGAAGGAAGCAGATGTCACTCTAATAGTGATTGGACAGTCATCCTATCATCATATTGAGGTAAATATATCAGAAATTGAGAAACTAACAAATCTGTTTCAGACATAAAAATTATTTTATTTGAAACATTAAGTGTAGGTTAAATTTGCTAAAATAAAGGTAGGTTGTCATTACTTTTCTCTCATTTTTACCTAAACAAATTCCAAATACCTTTTTTTTAGCCTTTCTGCAAACTGACTGGGTATTCTCATGAAATCTATGTTGACCCTGAGAGAGAAATTTATAAAAAATTGGGAATGAAAAGGGGTGAAGAAATTGCCTCCTCAGGTAAGACATGACGCGTCTCATCAGAAAACACTGATGGTGCATTTGCACATTTCTGTATGTATGCATAGGGAAACAAATGGTTAATTCATAAATCAGGCTGCTTTTTATGATTCTGGTAAGTGGGCCAGGATACACCAAGCTCTCAAAGATTTATTTCCTGGGTGTAATGACATAGAAATCTATTTGTGAAGTACTAAATGCGTGAAAAAAGCAAGTTGCAGAACAGTGTTTTAGATATGATTCTATTTTTGTGGAAATAAAAATCATTTTCATAAAGATTGAGAGTACATGTGTGTGTAATGAACAAGGTTTTAGAAGATATTGCCATGCTTACCCCAGGTATGGAAGTTAGGAAAGTGGCCTTTGTATTTTTAACAAGTTGTGGCTAATTCAGGCACAGTCTGGGGTGACATGCCAAGGAATTTGGATTTGTTCTGGAGGAGTGGGGATGTCATACAAGCATTTGAAGTGGCGAAATGATAATCCTGTGTCCAATGTAGATGAGTAATTGGAACTCGCCAAATCAGAGCTAGTATACGGTTGTAGTAGGTTGTAGTAATAGGCTAGAAAGAAATGTCAGCAGAGATGGAGAGAAGGGGATGGGTCAGGAGCTATTTATGACATAGAGTTGACATGATCCCTTTACTGATGTTTTTAAGGAAAGCAGCCTAAACTTTATTAAAACTAATGAGCTAGCATAAACACACCGAGTGTGCTCTTTTCTTTTTCTTCCTGGTATAGGAAATTGCAATGTATACTTTGTGAACCTTATTTAATGGTAGACGGTTTCCGTGTTCTAACAGTCCCAGCATGTGCAAGTTGTTTATCATTTAACACTTTAGATCTAAACTGCGAGTTTCACCTTAGTAACACTTCACAGTTCATCGGCTCAATAAAAATACAGAATTGCAAAGAAAACAGTTGAATTCTAAACAAAATATATGCTTATAATTATTAGAGATGGTATAGTCAGATCTTTTAAACTCCTGTGACCTGTGTTCAAGGGCTGTATTTCCAACCAGAAAATATTATTCTCTCATAAAATCATCTTTTAAAAGTTTCTCTCTGGGGCACCTGGGTGGCTCAGTGGGTTAAATCCTCTGCCTTCTGCTCAGGTCATGATCTCAGGGTCTTGGGATCGAGCCCTGCATGGGGCTCTCTGCTCAGCGGGGAGCTTGCTTCTCCCTCTCCCTCTGCCTGCCTCTCTGCCTACTTATGATCTCTCTGTCAAATAAAAAATAAATAAATAATTTTGAAAAAAATAAATAATAAAATAAAAGTTCCTCTCTGAAAGAGCAGAAATTTCAGAATCAGTCTCAGAATAGTCCTACTTAAAAATTAAGACTCTAGGGGCGCCTGGGTGGCTCAGTGGGTTAAGCCTCTGCCTTCAGCTCAGGTCATGATCTCAGGGTCCTGGGATCGAGTCCCTCATCGGGCTCTCTGCCCGCCCCTCCCAGGACGGGCTCCACCCCGCCCCTCCCAGGACGGGCTCCACCCCGCCCCTCCCAGGACGGGCTCCGCCCCTCCCGGGTTGCGCCCCACCCCTCCGAGAGGAAGCTCGTCCGGGTCCCTAGGGACCCCACGTAGCCCCGCCCCCTGCATCCCGCCCCGCTCCGCCCTCCGCTCCGCCCCGCCCTGCGTCCAGTGCTCCTCCCGGATTGCTCCGCCCTGAGCCCCGTTCGGCCAACCCGGCTCGCCTAACTTGTGCTGTCGGCTTTGGGGACGGTGGGCTCGTACCCGGGCGCGCAGATGCAGGGCGCAGAGGTCGACCCCGCCCTCGCCGCAGTCACGCGGCAGGTCAGCGGTCATGCCGCCCCAGCCACAGTCCCGAGCGGCCCAGAGTGCGGGCAGCCCCTGGCCGCAGCGGTGGCCGAGCTGCCCGTGCTGGACGCCTCTGGGAGGCAGGTGCCTTTCGGCGCGCTGTTTCGGGAGCGTCGGGCTGTCGTAGTCTTCGTGAGGGTGAGCGCAGACAACGGGGCGGCCCGGAGTAGGGACTTGGCCGGCAGGCTGGGATGGAGGTGGCTTCTACAGCTTCGGCTGGGGGGACATCGGGTTCTTCGAGAGGTTCAAGGCCCGAGAGCGCGGTCCCGCTGGGCCCTGGCCCTTCCCGTCCACTAGAGGCTTCCGGAATGCGAACCGTTTCTCTCGCTTCCTTTATTAGAATGGAAAACCAGCCCTCCAAGCCAAGTCCCTTTTCCCAGCAAACGAGAAGGCCTAGGGGAGTGGGTGCGGCCCAATATTAACGCCTCTCGGGCGCCCTTTGCGCCTTTTTCTACCCGCTGTGAGTAGCGTTAATTAGCGTCACGCGTAACGAAGTACTTGGTCTTTTCTGAATCCTGAGATATTAGTTGCTAACTTGTCCTTTTTGCCGTTTTGGGATTTCAGCATTTCCTGTGTTACATTTGCAAGGAATACGTAGAAGATCTGGCCAAAATCCCCAAGAGTTTTTTACAAGTAAGTTTCCTGAGACTGAGCAGCAGCGTACCTGCTTCAGGGCGACCTTGTCAAAGTCACCTGTCATTTCTAAGAAGCTGGGTGGGGTGAGGTGCAGAGGACAACACCTCTCCAGAACAGACCCCCTTGCAAGCCCAGATTATCACCTTCCCAAACATCTCTCCAACACTTTGAAAAAAAGAGAGACGTTAGAGATCTATTTCTGTCCTGCTTTATTCGCTACTGCCTGCTTATAAATATACTAACTGTAATAATTTCGTTGTTAGTAACCTGTTGGCAAATGTTGATAATGACCAGAAGCACAAACGCTAGAAATTATTTTACTTCCCTTATTTTTTAAGTAAGAACACTCCAAATAGTTCATTACAGGAAAATACAAATATAGCTTAAGGGTTGAAATTTGTATTTGTTAGGATGTGCCTCCCACGTTCCTGTGACAACCACATACATATGTTCTTTGTCAGGCACATATACATTTGTCCCCAGGTGAGCTTTTCAGTGAAGGAATTGGACAACCTTTGTAAAACTAAGATCTGTTTTCATCAGGTGTTATGAATAGGGATGTGAAAAAATAAAACTGTCTGATTAGCCCTACTTCAATAATTTTTATTCTTGTTTAGTGTACGCCTTTGGAGGGAGCATAGATTTTTTTTGAGAATTATTGAGTATATTATTTTGAAGTTCTTAGCAAGAGATTGACTGAATTAACTGAACATTTTAGCATACATTGCTTTGCTTTGACTCACACAATTTTGCTGTTTATTCCATTCTTCTATAAGCCTGTAGGTGGCATTAGAATGGAGCAAAAGAGTTGGACAGGGGGAGGTTTTATAAAACATATATAATTTCTGGTAATATGTACTTGTCCCTTTCCTCTCCTGAAGGAAGCAGATGTCACTCTAATAGTGATTGGACAGTCATCCTATCATCATATTGAGGTAAATATATCAGAAATTGAGAAACTAACAAATCTGTTTCAGACATAAAAATTATTTTATTTGAAACATTAAGTGTAGGTTAAATTTGCTAAAATAAAGGTAGGTTGTCATTACTTTTCTCTCATTTTTACCTAAACAAATTCCAAATACCTTTTTTTTAGCCTTTCTGCAAACTGACTGGGTATTCTCATGAAATCTATGTTGACCCTGAGAGAGAAATTTATAAAAAATTGGGAATGAAAAGGGGTGAAGAAATTGCCTCCTCAGGTAAGACATGACGCGTCTCATCAGAAAACACTGATGGTGCATTTGCACATTTCTGTATGTATGCATAGGGAAACAAATGGTTAATTCATAAATCAGGCTGCTTTTTATGATTCTGGTAAGTGGGCCAGGATACACCAAGCTCTCAAAGATTTATTTCCTGGGTGTAATGACATAGAAATCTATTTGTGAAGTACTAAATGCGTGAAAAAAGCAAGTTGCAGAACAGTGTTTTAGATATGATTCTATTTTTGTGGAAATAAAAATCATTTTCATAAAGATTGAGAGTACATGTGTGTGTAATGAACAAGGTTTTAGAAGATATTGCCATGCTTACCCCAGGTATGGAAGTTAGGAAAGTGGCCTTTGTATTTTTAACAAGTTGTGGCTAATTCAGGCACAGTCTGGGGTGACATGCCAAGGAATTTGGATTTGTTCTGGAGGAGTGGGGATGTCATACAAGCATTTGAAGTGGCGAAATGATAATCCTGTGTCCAATGTAGATGAGTAATTGGAACTCGCCAAATCAGAGCTAGTATACGGTTGTAGTAGGTTGTAGTAATAGGCTAGAAAGAAATGTCAGCAGAGATGGAGAGAAGGGGATGGGTCAGGAGCTATTTATGACATAGAGTTGACATGATCCCTTTACTGATGTTTTTAAGGAAAGCAGCCTAAACTTTATTAAAACTAATGAGCTAGCATAAACACACCGAGTGTGCTCTTTTCTTTTTCTTCCTGGTATAGGAAATTGCAATGTATACTTTGTGAACCTTATTTAATGGTAGACGGTTTCCGTGTTCTAACAGTCCCAGCATGTGCAAGTTGTTTATCATTTAACACTTTAGATCTAAACTGCGAGTTTCACCTTAGTAACACTTCACAGTTCATCGGCTCAATAAAAATACAGAATTGCAAAGAAAACAGTTGAATTCTAAACAAAATATATGCTTATAATTATTAGAGATGGTATAGTCAGATCTTTTAAACTCCTGTGACCTGTGTTCAAGGGCTGTATTTCCAACCAGAAAATATTATTCTCTCATAAAATCATCTTTTAAAAGTTTCTCTCTGGGGCACCTGGGTGGCTCAGTGGGTTAAATCCTCTGCCTTCTGCTCAGGTCATGATCTCAGGGTCTTGGGATCGAGCCCTGCATGGGGCTCTCTGCTCAGCGGGGAGCTTGCTTCTCCCTCTCCCTCTGCCTGCCTCTCTGCCTACTTATGATCTCTCTGTCAAATAAAAAATAAATAAATAATTTTGAAAAAAATAAATAATAAAATAAAAGTTCCTCTCTGAAAGAGCAGAAATTTCAGAATCAGTCTCAGAATAGTCCTACTTAAAAATTAAGACTCTAGGGGCGCCTGGGTGGCTCAGTGGGTTAAGCCTCTGCCTTCAGCTCAGGTCATGATCTCAGGGTCCTGGGATCGAGTCCCTCATCGGGCTCTCTGCTCAGCGGGGAGCCTGCTTCCTCCTCTCTCTCTGTCTGCCTCTCTGCCTACTTGTGATCCCTGTCTGTCAAATAAATAAATAAAATCTTAAAAAAAAAAAGAAAATTAAGACTCTAAAAAATATAATAATGATTTTAAATTAGTGGACGTTTTATAAAAACAAAGAATAAGAAAATAAAGCCCGTAAATGCCAGGGAGTAATGTGTTTGTAGAAGACTGAAAAACAGGAGTTATAGACATAAGAACTAAATTCAAATGGGCAAAATTAGATTGTGTTTGAAGCAAAGATTGTTAAATTCTAGGTCATGGAATCTCCAATTGAATTTCTAAAATTTTAGAAATATTAAATGACCTCTTTTTTGGATATGAAGAGATAGTTTGGGTTTCTGAATATTTATTTGAGACACAGAATCTTAGAAAACAGGAAAATTTAGTTTTTTACTCATGTCTGTAAGGTAACAGGCCTGTATTTGTTCCTTGGTCAGATAAATGTCCATCATGATAGAAACATGAGAAAAATAGAAGAGAGGAAGGGAAATGATAGGTATCTGGAAATACTAAGGATTCAGGCAGGTTAAAGGCCCCATAACCATCAAAACAAAAAGCCGAAAGCAAGACATAAAAGGCAGGGATAGGAGAAAGATAAGTTACAAGAAGGGTAAAGAGAGTGGGTCCCTTTGCTCAGAGGGAGCAGAAGTGAAGTATTAGTCACTGTGGGAAAGAAGGTGGAAAAACTGACAGCCGAGGAAGATGGACAGGCAGCTGGAGTAGCCGTTGTCACAGACAACTCCCAAAGTCTCAGTGGCACAGCACGGTAGAGGTTAGTTCTTTTTCTGTTCAAGATGGGTGTATCTATTCAGATGTCTTTCCTCCGAGTAGCAGTCCAGGTAGGGACACAGTGGGAAGGACCCAGGCCCCTTTCATCTTGTTGCTCTGTCATTTTCAGCCTAGGGCTTCCAAGAATGTAGAAGGAACATGGAGGTCATAAGAAGCAGGCCTGGAAGTGGCCTGTATCGTTTTACTCACGTGTTAGAACATAGTCACATGGCCATAACAAATTGCCAGGAGGACTGGAAATATAGGTTAGCTGTGGGCCCAGAAAGAGGAAATGGGTTTTGATGAGCATATATTAGTCTGTGCTGCAGTGGCTCTTGAAATAGTTGAAACTAATAGTTACCTATTAGTAGGTGAGAGATTAAACAGATAAATGATGTATTAAAAGGGAAAGCATTAAGGGCACCTGGCTAACTCAGTCAGTACAGCATGTGACTTTTGATCTTGGGGTTGTAAGTTCAAGCCTCGTGTTGGTTATGGAGAGGACTTAAAAATATTAAAAAAAAAAAAGTGGGGCACCTGGGTGGCTCAGTCACTTGGGCCTCTCCCTTCAGCTAAGGTCATGATCCCAGAGTCCTGGGATTGAGTCCCACATTGGGCTTCTTGCTCCACAGGGAGACTGCTTGTCCCTCAGCCTCTGCCTCTCTCTCTCTCTCTCTCTCTCATGAATAAATAAATAAGATCTTTAAAAAAGAAAAAGGTGGGACGCCTGGGTGGCTCAGTTGGTTAAGCGGCTGCCTTCGGCTCAGGTCATGATCCCAGCGTCCTGGGATCGAGTCCCACATCAGGCTCTTTGCTCAGCGGGGAGCCTGCTTCTCCCTCTGCCTCTGCCTGCCACTCTGTCTGCCTGTGCTCACTCTCTCTGACAAATAAGTAAACAAAATTTAAAAAAATAAAAATAAAAATAAAAAAGAAAAAGGTGGGGGAAAGCCCTATCAGTTTGAGAAGTCTGTAGCGGACATTTTTCTGTGGCAGATGATTGGGGTATATCATCACTTTAAAGTAGTGGTTCTCCAGTAGGGTACATTTGGTGTTATCTGGAGACCTTTTTGGTTTGTGACAACTTGGTGAAGCTACTGTGGCATCTGGTGGGTATGCAGGACGGTGATGCTGCTCACCACCCTGCAGTGCACTGGCTGAAGACTTATGTGGTCCAAAATGTCAGTTGTGAAAGGCTGAGAAACCTCTCTTTGAAGGGAGAAAAGAAGACAAGTTAACACAGGATAACACAAGAAAGAAACTTTCAAGGGGAATGGGCAAAAATGGGTAAAGGGAAGTGGGAGGTACAGGCTTCCAGTTATGGAATGATTAGGTCATAGAGATGACAGGTACAGAATAGGGAATGTGGTCCGTGTTACTGTAAGAGCATCGTATGGTGACAGGTGGCAGCTCTGCTTGTAGTGAGCCTAGCCCAAGTACAGAGCTGGGGCATCACCACGTTATACACCCAAAACCAATGTATGTTCTGTGTCTACTTAAAAAAAAAAAAGAATGTTTTATAGAAGCACTACCTTATCTTCTGATATCTAATTGAATATAAAATGATAATATCTAAAGACAGTTCTCAATATTTCAGGAAACAGTCCCCACATAAAGTCGAATATACTCTCAGGAAGCATTCGGAGTCTGTGGAGGGCAGTGACTGGCCCTCTTTTTGATTTTCAAGGAGACCCTGCTCAGCAAGGTGGAACCCTCATCTTAGGTCCAGGTAAACATCAAAGCCCGGGTCCAGTGGCACACTTTTTGTGCCTTTTAGAAGTTAGGAGGCCACACTGTTTCTTCATGAAATAGATTCCATGTAAAAATGGCAATTTGGCATTGTAACAGTCATGATTCTGTGCTTGTAGGGGTTACCTTTGTTTGCTAAGGCTTCGGTGTATTTTGGTGCCCGTTTACTGGATATAATGTGCCCATTACTCTGTGCCTGAGTGATTTCAGGTATTTGGGATGGGAAAGTCAGTGGTGGTTGGGTGAAGTGTATGTGTCAATAAAACTTTAAAAAGTTCATGGAAGAGGGGCGCCTGCATGGGTCAGCCGCTTGTATGCCATGTACTTGATTTCAATGCAGGTCATGATCTCAGGGTCCTGAGATTGAGCCCTGTGTGGGCTGCACTCAGCAGGGAGTTTGCTTGAGATCTCTCTTTCTTTCCCTTCCCACCCCCGCCCCCACACTCACATGCTCTCTCTCTAAAATAAATCTTTTTTTTTAAAAGTTCACAGAAGTGAACATTTCTACATAGAACAAACCATCACCCCTTTTATTTCCTTTTTTTTTTTTTTTCCTCAACAGAAGAATCAGTCCAGTCACTTATATCTAACAAGGCTGGAAGACTTATTCAGTGTCAGAAAACAGGTCAGCTGCAGGGACAACTCACTCAGTAACAATTACTATAAGCAATGTAGTTTTAATAGCTTTATTGATCAGTTTGGACCACCTGAAATTTCTTTAGCTCCACGCTGCTAAATGGTTGAGTGTTGGATCTCTACCATGGTCAAGTGTTACAGTCAGGGACAGGCACTCACATATAACAGTGTAAATCCCTAAGTTGTAAATTGATTTTCTTGGTTGTTCTTCTTCTTTAAAATTGTCCGCATAAGCGAGCATAGCTCCTAAGAGTTATAAAATTAACATTTGCTTTAATAAACTCCACATGTCTAAAAGTCTTTAGAAGGAGGCTTTTGACCAAGCATTGTGGCTTTTTGGCTTTCTGCAGCTGGAGCACTTTAGCTAGCTAAAACCTGTAATTTAAATCTCTCTTTCCCTCTCTTGTGAATTTACACCAGTTAAACTAGAAAAAAAAAAAAGACAATCCTTGTTTTATGAGAATGAGTCCTCTAGATTAGCCCTGAATGACCTTGAGCCATAGTTTTGGATGGCTTGTTTCCATCTTCAGACGGTTTTGAGTCCCTAATCTCCATGTCTCAGCATCATTTGACTACATGTTCAGGTGTGTAAGAGTGACAAGCACACAGAGAGCATCATTTGTGTGCCAAGCTGAGAACATACTCAATAAGGAGAATATTTTATACTACCTGCTGGAGGAAATGTAGCTTCTCTAAGGAGAGAGCTGGGTGTACTTATTTACAGAAACTTTCATAGTTAAACCTGTATTTCATTTCACCTTATTTGATAATAAGCCAATTTATGATATTAAATCTACAGTGATTACTGTAGACAGCACGTAAGTACAATGCAGAAAACATGCCTCTTTTTTTAAAATTAAGATTTTATTTATTTGACAGAGAGAGAGAGCACAAGCACGGTGAGCGGCAAGCAGAGGGAAAAGCTGGCTCCCTGCAGAGCAGGGAGCCAGATATGGTGCTCAATCCCCCAGGACCCTGGGATCATGACCTGAGCCAAAGGCAGATGCTTAACTAACTGAGCCACCCAGCACCCAAAAACATGCCTCTTATAATATTTAATCTTATGTTTTAAGTTAAAATTCTGGTCTTGAATCAAAGTAAAAAAGACCCTAGACCTATAAATTATGACCTTTCAATTTGAGCGGATAAAAGGATTGTGAATGTCTAAGTGTGTTGTAACTGACTGTATCAATGCCCTGATTTTTCAGCCTCTTTCGGTCTATGGTTATAATGCAGAGGCTATTAAATCAGTGTTTGGCAGTGAATTTTTTTTTTGAAGCAAGCAATTTATTCCATTATTACATTTAAGAAACAGATGTGATTTTCCAGCTTTGATATTTATGCTAGTTCCATATTCTGCCTGTCTGACAGGACATTTTATTTAATTACATCTAATAAAACCTAACAGAGGTTATAATTTAAGAATCTTTCCCCTTGGATCTCATAAAACATTAAGTATCACTTTTATTTAACCATAATTCTTGTCATGCTTTATTACTTTAATTAAAAATTATTAGGGCATTATATAGAGAATATTATGAACTCCAGGCAATTAATTTTTCCCTTTAGACTAATTAAAAGTTGAAAAGATTCCTGGTTCTAATAAGCAATAAATCTAATGAATAATACTGTATGCCAACCATTGCCTTTTATTCTCTCCTAGGTAACAACATCCATTTTATACACCGTGATAAAAATAGGTTGGATCACAAACCCATCAACTCTGTTTTACAGCTTGTAGGAGTTCGGCACGTGGACTTTACACGCAGACCTTCGGTTATCCATGTGTGATGGTATAGACTGTGGACACTTGGAATATGACCTGAAATGTTCAGAGTATGGTATCCTTGTGCAATGTCTAGCTTTTTGGCTTTTCCCAGCCTTTGAGGAGTTATGAAAACAGAAGAGACTGTGTACCAGTTATTTTGTGCTGGGAGGCATCAGTTGTCAAAAATGTGATATATATTTATAATTCTGTAGCTTTTAAAATTTTATGTAAAATTAAAGTTTGTTTATATAAAACTTTAAAAGCTATAAAATTAGAAATACTATTCTTTATTTTACATTATGGTATATCCATTAAATGAAAGTTTCTGTTGGCCATTAAAATAATAAATTCTTTTGGAGAACATATAAATGGAAAGGTAAGCAACTCACCACCATTTTATCCAGTAAAAAAAGCAGGATATTAAATTCTATAAATAATATAATCATTTTTTTAAATTAACATATAATGTATTATTAGCCCCAGGGGTACAGTCTGTGAATATAATCATTTTTATATGTTTATATTTTTGTATGCTTAGGAAAAAAGAGAAAAACACCAGAATATTGCCAGGAGGTACCTCTATGTGGTAGGATTACAGGTGTCTTTATTTTCTTTTCCATACTTTTATCTCTGAACTATTCTATAATGAGCATGATTCATTTTTTTGGCCAGGAAAAGTTCTTTAAAAATTATATGAAGAGGGACGCCTGGGTGGCTCAGTTGGTTAAGCGGCTGCCTTCGGCTCAGGTCATGATCCCAGCGTCCTGGGATCGAGTCCCACATCGGGCTCCTTGCTCAGCGGGGAGCCTGCTTCTCCCTCTGCCTCTGCCTACCACTCTGTCTGCCTGTGCTCATGCTCTCTCTCTCTCTCTCTCTCTAACAAATAAAAAAAAAAAAAAACTAAAAAAAAAAAAATTATATGAAGAATATATTCCTACATAACAAGTTCCACAAAGTTGCATTTATATGG
Source organism: Enhydra lutris kenyoni (assembly GCF_002288905.1). Taxonomy (NCBI): domain Eukaryota; kingdom Metazoa; phylum Chordata; class Mammalia; order Carnivora; family Mustelidae; genus Enhydra; species Enhydra lutris. Next base: position 2,141,930 of record NW_019154179.1, on the reverse strand, counting down.
GCCGCTGTCCACATGTTTCTATCCTTATTGCTTTACTCAAAGGAAATATAGCAGACCAAGCCTTCTGCATAGCCTATGTTCAGAGCACCTTGCACACCCATTTCCCATTTCACTAGGATTTTTGCGGGGAGGAGTGAAAGGAGAAAAAAATTTCTTACGTATTTAAGATATGCTTCATTATGCTTTTTGAAAGAATTCTAAGAATTGTTTAAACTAAAAAAACTTTATAGCTTAAATGTACACTGGTTTGGCTGCCAGATTGCTTTTATTTAGTGTATTGTTGTCATCTTTTATAGGTTTAGTTGGGAAGAAATTCTTTTGAAAAGTACAGTAAGATCAAAATCTTGGTAATTATTAGCAAGTATGTACTGCTTTGAACTTAGAAGCTTTTATATCAGGCATATGAGGTCACACACAAATATATTTCAAGTATCCAAATATTTTAATGTATGTTTGTAAAAAGTCATGTTTTTAATCAATAAAAATGAAATTTCTCATGACATTTAAAATTAAGCAATTTTGTGCTGTTTTTTATAGTAAGGAAGGACTGGTGACCCAGATCCATTTGCTGATTTTAGGCTTAAAACTACTGAATCATAGCTTACACAAAACGTTATGTATTTATAAATGTATAGCACATTTTCCTAAGATCCATAAATGTTCTTTATGTGGCTTCAGGGAGATATGGGGAGATACAGGGAGATACAAACAGTGCAGTGGTAAATCACCAACCCAAACAAACATATTTAACGCAAAAAATCTTTTTTTGTTGTTAAGATTTTTTTTTTTTTTTTTTTTTTTTTTTGGTTGGGGAGAGGAGCAGAGGGAGAGGGATAAGTAGATTCTGCTCTGAGCACAGAGCCAGAGATCCCACAACCCCGAGATCGTGACCTGAGCAGAAACCTAGAGTTGGATGCCTGACTGACTGAGCTACCCAGGCACCCTGATACAAAAATTATTTCTCCTAGGTACTGTGAAATACATAAACATGCGCTGTACCAAATAATGTACTAGACTCAAAATTTTGAAAAACCTTCCTACAATAAATACATAGAAATACTATTAGAAGAATGCTATCTATGACTTCCATGGTGCTGATTATTTGCCAGGTAGTATTCCAAGTGCTTAACATTCATTAGCTCTAAAGAACTGACATGGTCATCATGCCCATTTCACAGAGAAGAAACTTTTTTTTTTTTTAAGCCGAACTTTTAATAAAAAAGTGAGGAAATGACCAGGGCCAAAAGCAGAAGTAGAAACAATGCTGATGACCATGCCCTGAAGCTGTGGGCTGCTCTGTGGTTTGTGCTCATCCCAGGAATGTTCCTTGGCCAACTGAAAGGCCTTGTGCAGAAGAGGGTTAAAACTAAGACCACAGCCTAAAGTATGGCCTGTGACCTATGCCTGCAACTTGAGACTTCCTGGAGCTTCTAAGAGCTACAACTGCACCGCAGTCAGATCCATCCATAGACCAAGGAGCCCAGTGAGGAAGTGTTGTAAGACTTCTACAATGAATCAGAGGCAACAAAAATTTTAATAAAATGAAAGTGCATGTTTAATTTAAAAAGTAAATATTTTTGTTTTTCAAGAAGATTGATGATAAGCTAGTAATCTGCATAAAATTTTTATTTATATTACCATCTACCACTGGGGCCAGAGTGATAACATGTGAAACTTAGGGACAAACTTTCTAAAGAAGCAGTATCATCTACTCTGAAGATATTAGTTATTTTTTAAAAAGTGTTCCAGAAAATAATTAAAGATATGCAGTTGCAGAAGGTATATTTACATATCATTCTGTGAAAAATTAGTTTTGGTTTATTTAAATAGCCTCCATGCCCAAAATGGGGCTTGAACTCATGACCCTGAGATCAAGAGTCACATGCTCTACTGACTGAGCCAGACAGGCACCCCTAGTTTTCATTTAGAACAGAGTTCTTTTAAATTAATTTTGCTCATTTTCAGTTCCAAGTTTTCTTGTACCCATATAAAAAGTGGAGTGGCAGCTATTCTTATGCTGGCTCTGTTAGCAGAAAACTTTGAAAATAGGTACAAGAAGCCAGTTTTATATTTCTATTATATAAATTTGAATGATTACCTATTGTATAAGAATAATGTCCATACTAAAATAAGAAACCTATAGAGCAGAGTATTCTTGGAATTTGTTGTGTATACATATAAAGTATAATTGTGTCCAAGCTGTCAGTCAAAATAGATATTATAATTGTTAAAATTTAACACATTTTTAAAAACTTTTTTTATTGTGGTAAAATACACATTACAAAAATTTACCATTTTAACCATTTTTAAGTGTACAGTTCAGTAACATTAAGTATATTCATAGTATTATGCAACCATCACCACTATCCATCTCCAGAATTTTGTCATTATGTCTTACTGACACTCTGTACCCATTAAATAATACCTCTCATGGCAATCACTGTTCTAACTTTCTGCTTCTATAAACTTGATGACTCTAGGAACCTCATATAAGTGGAGTCATATAATATTTATCTGTTTGTATCTGTGTGATTTCACTTAGCACGAAGTCCTCAAGGTTCATCTGTGTTGTATTATGTACCAAAATTTCATTCCTTTTTAAGGCTAAATTATATTCCATTGTACGTGTATATATATTTTATTTATCCATTCATCCCTCAATGGACATTTAGATTATTTCTACCTTTGGGATACTGTGAATAATGTTACTGTCAACCTTGGTGTACATGTATCTGTTTGATTCCCTGCTTTCAGTTCTTTTGTGTATATACCCAGAAGTGGAACTGCTGGATAATACCGGCATTCCGTGTTTAAGGAACCACCAGACTGTTTGTTTCCCAGAGCAGCTGCATCATTTTATGTCCTGCCAGCCGTGTACAAGGGTTCCAATTTATATTCTCACCAACTTGTTTCTATTTTTTTAGATGTTTATTTGTTTAAGGAATCTCTACATCCAACCTGGGGCTCAAACTCACAACCTGGAGATCAAAGAGTTGTATGCTTGACTGAGCCAGCCAGGTACCCATATTATTATTACCTTTTTTTTATATATATATATAATGGCCATTCTAATGGGTGTGAAGTGATACCTTACTGCAGTTTTGACAAAATTTATCAATTTTTAAGCATGTATACACAATAACCAAAGGAAAAAAAAATCTATGATTTTTTTTAAAGTAAGCTCCATGCCCAGTGTGGAGCCCCATGCAGGGCTTAATCTCACAACCCTGAGATTGAGACCTGAGCCAAAACCAAGAGTCAGACACTTAACCAACTGAGCCACCCAGGCACCTCAAAAGTATCCTCCATTTAACAAAATTTTTCCTGAGCTTAACAAGTACCTCAGTACCTGAAGAGACAGAACATTTTCCATTTGAAATGTGGACTACGGGGTGCCTGGGTGGCTTAGTTGTTAAGCTTCTGCCTTCAGCTCAGGTCATAATCCTGGGGTCCTGGGATCGAGTCCCGCATGGGGCTCCCTGCTCAGCTGGAAGCCTGCTTGTCCCTCTCCTGCTCCCCCTGCTTGTGTCCCCTCTCTCGCTGTGTCTCTCTGTGTCAAATAAATAAAATCTTTAAATAAAATGTGGACTACAGAGAAAAATCAAATGAAGAGGTCTACAATTCCAAGTCAATTAACTACAAAATGCAATGTTAGAGAAGGTTAAAGGTAATTTTATTTAAAGTAAATTAAAAATAATTTCAATTAATATAAACTACCACAACTGAATCAGGAAGAAATAGAAAACCTGAACAGACCCATAACCAGTAAGGAGATTGAAACAATCATCAAAAATCTCCAAACAAACAAGAGCCCAGGGCCAGAAGGCTTCCCAGGGGAATTCTACCAAACATTTAAAGAAGAATTAATTCCTATTCTCCTGAAACTGTTGCAAAAAATACAAAAGGAAGGAAAACTTCCAAACTCATTTTATGAGGCTAGCATCACCTTGATCCCCAAACCAGACAAGGATCCCATCAAAAAAGAGAACTACAGACCAATATCCTTGATGAACACAGATGCGAAAATTCTCACCAAAATACTAGCCAATAGGATCCAACAGTATGTTAAAAGGATTATTCACCACAACCACGTGGGATTTATTCCAGGACTGCAAGGTTGGTTCAACATCTGCAAATCAATCAATGTGATACAATACATTAATAAAATAAAGAACAAGAACCATATGATACTCTCAATAGATGCTGAAAAAGCATTTGACAAAGTACAGCATCCCTTCTTGATCAAAACTCTTAAAAGTGTAGGGATAGAGGGCACATGCCTCAATAGCTTCAAAGCCATCTATGAAAAACCCACCACAAATATCATTCTCGATGGAGAAAAACTGAGAGCTTTTCTGCTAAGGTCAGGAACACAGCAGGGATGTCCATTATCACCACTGCTATTCAACATAGTACTAGAAGTCCTAGCCTCAGCAATCAGACAATGAAAAGAAATTAAAGGCATCTAAATCAGCAAAGAAGAGGGGCGCCTGGGTGGCTCAGTGGGTAAAGCCGCTGCCTTCGGCTCAGGTCGTGATCTCAGGGTCCTGGGATCGAGCCCCGCATCGGGCTCTCTGCTCAGCAGGGAGCCTGCTTCCTCCTCTCTCTCTGCCTGCCTCTGTGCCTGCTTGTGATCTCTGTCTGTCAAATAAATAAAATCTTAAAAAAAATAAATAAATAAATCAGCAAAGAAGAAATCAAACTATCACTTTGCAGATGCTATGATACTTTATGTGCAAAACCCAAAGACTCCACTCCAAATCTGCTAGAACTCATACAGGAATTCAGAAAAGTGTCAGGATATAAAATCAATGCACAGAAAGCAGTTGCATTTCTTTACACCACCAACAAGACAGAGGAAAGAAAAATTAAGGAGTCAATCCCATTTACAATTGCACCCAAAACCATAAGATACCTAGGAATAAACCTAACCAAAGAGGCAAAAAAATTTATACTCAGAAAACTATAACATACTCATGAAAGAAATTGAGGAAGACACAAAGAAATGGAAAAATGTTCCACGCTCCTGGACTGAAAGAACAAATATTGTGAAAATGTCTATGCTACCTAAAGCAATCTACACATTTAATGCAATCCCTATCAAAATACCATCCATTTTTTTCAAAGAAATGGAACAAATAATCCTAAAATTTATATGGAACCAGAAAAGACCTCGAAAGCCAGAGGAATATTGAAAAAGAAAGCCAAAGTTGGTGGTATCACAATTCCAGACTTCAAGCTCTATTACAAAGCTGTCATTATCAAGACAGTATGGTACTGGCACAAAAACAGACCCACAGATCAATGGAACAGAATAGAGAGCCCAGAAATAGACCCTCAACTCTGTGGTCAACTAATCTTCGACAAAGCAGGAAAGAATGTCCAATGGAAAAAAGACAGCCTCTTCAACAAGTGGTGTTGGGAAAATTGGACAGCCACATGCAGAAGAATGAAACTGGACCATTTCCTTACACCACACACAAAAATAGACTCAAAATGGATGAAGGACCTCAAGGTGAGAAAGGAATCCATCAAAATCCTTGAGGAGAACACAGGCAGCAACCTCTTCCACCTCAGCTGCAGCAACTTCTTCCTAGGAACATCACCAAAGGCAAGGGAAGCAAGAGAGCAAAAATGAACTATTGGGACTTCATCAAGATCAAAAGCTTTTGCACAGCAAAGGAAACAGTTAACAAAACCAAAGACAACTGACAGAATGGGAGAAGATATTTGCAAACGACATATCAGATAAAGGGCTAGTATCCAAAATCTATAAAGAGCTTATCAAACTCAACACCCAAAGAACAAATAATCCAATCAAGAAATGGGCAGAGGACATGAACAGACATTTCTGCAAAGAAGACATCCAGAAGCCCAACAGACACATGAAAAAGTGCTCCACATCACTCGGCATCAGGGAAATACCAATCAAAACCACGATGAGATACCACCTCACACCAGTCAGAATGGCTAAAATTAACAAGTCAGGGAATGACAGATGCTGGCAAGGATGCGAAGAAAGGCGAACCCTCCTATACTATTGGTGGGAATGCAAGCTGGTGCAACCACTCTGGAAAACAGCATAGCGGTTCCTCAAAAAGTTGAAAATAGAGCTACCCTATGACCCAGCAATTGCACTACTGGGTATTTACCCTAAAGATACAAACGTAGTGATCCGAAGGGGCACAGGTTTATAGCAGCAATGTCCACAATAGCCAAACTATGGAAAGAACCTAGATGTCCATCATCAGATGAATGGATAAAGAAGATGTGGTATATACACACACACACACGTGCACGCACGCACACACACACACACACCCACATATACATACAATGGAATACTATGCGGCCATCAAAAGAAATAAAATCTTGCCATTTGCGACAACGTGGATGGAACTAGAGGGTATTTCGCTTAGCGAAATAAGTCAATCGAAGAAAGACAACTATTATATGATCTCCCTGATATGAGAAAGTAGAGATGCAATGTTGGGGGGCTGGGGGGTAAGAAAAGAATAAATGAAACAAGAATGGGATCGGGAGGGAGACAAACCATAAGAGACTGTTAATCTCACAAGACAAACTGAGGGTTGCCAGTGGGAGGTAGGGAGAGGGTGGTTGGGTTATGGACATGGGGAGGGTATGTGCTATGATGAGTGCTGTGAAGTGTGTAAACCTGTAAACCTGGCGATTCACAGACCTGTACCTCTGGGGCTAATAATATATGATTATAAAAAAATAAAAAAATTGTTAAAAAAATAATAATTTCAATTAAAAATAATAAAACTGGCGTGCCTGTCTGGCTCAGTCAGTTAAGCATCTGTGTTCAGCTCAGGTCATGATCTCGGGGTCCTGGGATCAAGCCCCAAATCAGGCTCTCTGCTCAGCAGGGGGACTGCTTCCTTCCCCCTTTCTCTCTGCCTGCTTCTCTGCCTGCTTGTGATCTCTCTGTCTCTGTCAAATAAATAAAATCTTAAAAAAAAAAAAAAAGAGCAAAAGCTAAGACATTCCTGAAGAACAAGAGGCAAGAGGGGACACGTTCTATGAGAAATCAAAATGCAGGATAGAGCCATAACAATGAAGATGGTGTGAAATTGGCAGGGCATGTGTATATATAGAGAGTAATGGAATAGAGTAGAAAGCTCAGAAACGGACAAACACATATAGACACACCTAACATACGCTGCAGATAACTGGAGAAAGGATCGAGTATTAATTAGTAAGTGGTGCTGGGATAGTTAATTATCCACAAGAAAAGACAAATACATGAGTGTAATATTTGTAAACCACTATTTTTCAATCACAGTATCATCATTCTGTCTGGCATGACCTCAGGCAAGTCCACTCCTATCAGGAGTGACATTCCAAGAGTTTAGGGATTATCTCTAAAAAGCTAAGGGCAAAGGCCAGACCTCTTTTGAGGGAAGACCACATTCTTTGGTACACAACTATAAATTCATAGGGAAAAATCTCAGAAGTGGCTAATAAACATGGAAAAATGTCCAACCTCACTAGTAATTAAGACTTGCAAACTAAAACCACAGTGATAAACTATTTTATACTCGGGAGTTTGGCAAAAAATAAAAAGTATGATGAAAACAAGTGTTGAGGATAGAGTCATGGGTATTCTCACACACTCATAGAACATAAACTAGAGAAACAATTTGCAGAGCCAATTTAACAATACCTAGTAAAATAGAAAACATGTATAGCTCTAGAGTCAGTCTTATATAAAGTAGTTGAAATGCAGAAAAATATCCACAACGACATTGTTTGTCATCACTATAAACTGTAGACATCCTAAATGTCTATTACCAGGAGAATAGATGAATTAACTGTGGCATAAAGTTTTAAGAAGTATATATTGTTTATAGATACCTACATATGTCTTACAGTTTTAAAGAAATGCAAACAGTGGTAAACAGCTAATGAAGGAAAATGAAAATCTTCAGGGGAATGAAGGGGGAGGTGATTAGTGTGCACAGAAAGGGGGTTTGGCTGGGTTGGCAAAATTTCATTTCTTAAGTGATGTAGTTGGGTACGGGGATATCTGTTGCATTATTCTTTGTACCTTTTGTATGTATGTATGTATGTATATATGTATGTATGTATGTATGTATATATGTATGTATGTATGTATTTGAGAAGGAGAGAAAGCATGAGTGGCGGGGGGCAGGGGTAGAGGGAGAGGAAGCAGCAGGCTCTCCATTGAGTAGGGATCCTGACATGGGGCTCAATCTCATGACCCCAGGATCATGACCTGAGCCAAAGGCAGATGCTTAACTGCCTGAGCCACCTAGGAACCCCAGTACCTTTTGTAGTCTTAAATGGTGTATAGTACTTTGAAATTGACTATATATGTCTCTGTGTATATATATACGTATATATATATATACACACACATGTATATATATATATATATATATATGCATACACATATACACACATATGAATATATCATAGCCTGTTTTGTAGATGTATTAATCAGGTTGTACCTTATTGTCCAATAATTGCCTTTACAGCACAAATGTTGAAAAAGAAGGCAGTCCACAATTTTACATTTTTTTATAAGATTTTATTTATTTGAGAGTGAGAGCGAGAGCAAGAGAGAGGGAGAGAGAGAGAGAGCGCGAGAGCGAGCACAAGCCGGGGAGGGGGGTCAGAGGGGGAAGGCAGAGGGAGAGGGAGAAGCAGGCTCTCTGTTGAGCAGGGAACCCACCTCTGGGCTTGATACCAGGACTCCGGGATTGCGACCTGAGCTGAAGGCAGACGCTTAACTGACGGAACCACCCAGGCACCCTGACGGTTTTACATTTATACATGGAAAGTGGAAAAGCAATTTTTACACCTTTAAAACATGTAGGTTTACTAAGCTGTACATTCAGTGCCTGCCTAGAACGGCAACACAGGGGTGTCTTTCTTGTTTGGGATCTGGGCTGCAGTGCTGCCTTACAGGTGATATGGTTTGATAGGGAGAAGATGTTTTCCAGGGCCAATTACGTTAGGTATTATGGGAGATTTAAAGGACAGATACGGCAGAATCTTTGCCTTTAATCATTCAGAATATATTTAGGGAAGGCAGGAAGAGTATCAGGGCAACTAGTAAAATGGGGTAGTAAATGATAAACAGTGCAGAAAACCTCCCAGTGATTTGAAGGTCTTGGAGGGGAAGGCCGGAGATTGGAGTGCTCGGAGGTTGGCACATGAATTTTTTTTTTTTTAAAGATTTTTATTTATTCATTTGACAGACAGAGATCACAAGTAGGCAGAGAGGCAGGCAGAGAGAGAGGAAGGAAAGCAGGCTCCCTGCCGAGCAGAGAGCCCGATGAGGGGCTCAATCCCAGGACCCTGAGATCATGACCTGAGCCAAAGGCAGAAGCTTTAACCCACTGAGCCACCCAGGCGCCCCCCTCCAATGCATTTTTGAAAGCATTTCTTTGCTTTGTTTTCCTTTTGTGTGGCATACAGCATTAATTCACAGGAGCCCCTCATACTGGCCAATACAGATATGAACAACAAAATATCAAAATATGAGCTTTCAGTCTAGAAAAATGGAGAGAAAAGTATACTGGTTTAAGCAGAAAGAATGATGAATGTCCTGCTTATGAGAGATTTTTGCATGTTTTTGGAATTGTGAAGCTATTCTTTGTTTACGTCAACTTAGTAAATACATTCACATGTAGCATTTTAAGTCTTTAGGAGTCAAAGTCTGGAAATGTCAGTGATTACAGGCTGCTCTCAGAGTAAAGTTAAATAATAGAGCTGGAGTGATTTTCTTTTTCTTTTTCTTTTTTTTTGGAGTGATTTCTAAAGAAATCTTAAAAATTCTCTGAGTGCTTACCTCTTTTTAAAAAGGGTATAGAAGATTGGCATAATATTAAAAATAATTTTTTAGAAACAAGTTTTACTTCCATAAGAGCTTTGATCAAATACCTCATCATGATGAATAAGGCTAATTACACTTGTGGTTCTTGTGAGCTGCTTTTAAAAATTCATGTGCCGGGGCACCTGGGTGGCTCAGTGGTTTAAAGCCTCTGCCTTTGGCTCAGGTCATGATCTCAGGGTCCTGGGATTGAGCCCCTCATCGGGCTCTCTGCTCAGCAGGGAGCCTGCTTCCTCCTCTCTCTCTGCCTGCCTCTCTGCCTACCTGTGATCTCTGTCTGTCAAATAAATAAATAAAATCTTTTTAAAAAATGCAATGGAGGATTAACGACTCAGGAACAATCAATGTTGGTGAGGATGTGGAGAATTACTACCTCTCACAGTGTTGGTGGGAATGTAAACTGATGCAGTCACTCTGGAAAACAGTATGGAGGCTCCTCAAAACATTAAAAATAGGGCTACCCTATGACCCAGCAATTGCACTACTATTTATCCAAAGGATATAAAAATAGTGATTTGAAGGGGCACATGCATCCTAATGTTTGTAGCAGGACTATCCACAATAGCCAAAAGAGCCTATTGACTGATGAATGGATAAAGAAGATGTGGTATCTATATACAATGGAATATCATTCAGCCATCAAAAAGTATGAAATCTTGCCATCTGCAACAACATGAATGGAGCTAGAGAGTATAATGCTAAGTGAAATAAATTAGAGACAGACAAATACCATATGATCTCACTCATATGTGGAATTTAAGAACAAAACAAATGAACATAGGGGAAGGGAAGGAAAAATAAAATAGAATAAAAACAGAGAGGGAGACAAACTGTAAGAGACTAGGGAATAAACTGAGGGTTGCTAGAGGGGAGGTGGGGGGAGTATGGGGTAACTGGGTGATGGGGATTAAGTAGAGCACTTGTTATTATTGAGCACAGGGTGTTATACACAAGTGATAAATCACTAAATTCTACCCCTGAAACTAATAGTAAAACAAAACAACAAAAACAAACAAAAAAATGTATTGGAGGGGTGCCTGGCTGGCTCGTTGGTAGACCATGTGACTCTTGATCTCAAGCTTGTAAGCCTGAACACCATGTTGGATGTAGAGATTACGTAAAAGCAAAATTGAAATAATAATAATAATAGGGGCATCTGGGTGGCTCAGTGGGTTAAGCCTCTGCCTTCAGCTCAGGTCATGATCTCAGGGTCCTGGGATCAAGCCCCACATCTGGGCTCTCTGCTCAGCAGGGAGCCTGCTTCCCCCACTATCTCTCTGCCTACCTCTCTGCTTACTTGTGATCTCTTTCTCTGTCAAATAAATAAAAAAAAAAAACCTTTAAAAAATTAAAAAAAAAATAATAAGTATATTGCAGAATATATTTTTCCAAAGAGAAATAGATGGAAAATGGGTACATGAAGAGATGATCAATATCACCTATCATCAGGGAGATGGAAATCAAAACCACAATGAGATATCACCTCACACCTGTCAGAATGGCTAAAATAAAAAGGACAAGAAGTAACAGTGTTGGCAAGGATGTGGAGAAAAGGGATCTCTCAAGTACTTGGTGAGAATGTAATTGGTGCAGCCACTATGAAAAAGAGTATGGAGGTTCTTCAAAAAACTGAAAGTAGATCCAGCAATTATACTTCTGATTATTTACCCCCCCCAAAAAAAAAAGAAAACACAAACTCAAAAAGATATCTGTACTTTCGTATACATTGTAGCATGATTTACAATAGTCAAGACATGGAAGGAACCTAAAGTGTCCATCAAAGGATGAATGGATAAAGAAAATGCATCTAGTGTGTGTGTGTGTGTGTGTGTGTGTGTGTGTGTGTGTATGTGTGTGTATATATATACACACATATACATGCACATACTCAATGGAATATTACTTAGCCAAAGAAAGAATGAAATGCATCTAGTGTGTGTATGTGTGTATATATATATACACACCTATATATATATATATATACACACAGGTATATATATATATATATATATATATATATATATATATACACACACAAACACACATATACATACACATACTCAATGGAATATTACTCAGCCAAAGAAAGAATGAAATCTTGCTATTTGCTGTTTACATGGATGGAACTTGAGGGCATTATACTAAGTGAAATAGGTTAGATAAAAAGAGATAAATACTTCATTCTCTCACCTATATGTAAAATTTAAAAACAAAACAAAACAAAACCAAGTTCAGGGCACCTGGTTGACTCAGTCCGGTTAATGTCTGCCTTCAGCTCAGGTCATAGTCCTGGGGTCCTGGGGTCGTGGGATCGAGCCCCACACTGGGTTCCCTGCTCAGCGGAGAGTCTGCTTCTCTCCCTCCTTCCCGCTCTTGCTCCTTCTCACTATCTCTGTCTCTCTCAAATAAATATTTTTTTTTTAAAGATTTTTTATTTATTTATTTGACAGAGAGAGATCACAAGTAGACAGAGAGGCAGGCAGAGAGAGGGAGGGAAGCAGGCTCCCCGCTGAGCAGAGAGCCCGATGTGGGACTCGATCCCAGGACCCCGAGATCATGACCCGAGCCGAAGGCAGCGGCCTAAACCACTGAGCCACCCAGGCGCCCTAAATAAAATATTTTTAAAAACCAAAAAAAAAACCAAAAACGAAGTTCATGAATACAGAGAGCAGACAGTTGGTTGCCTGTGGCATGGGTAGGCAAAATGGGTGAAATGGGTCAAAAAGTACAATTTCCAGTTTTAAAGTAAATAAGTCATAGGAATGTAATGCATAGATGAGTGTAGTTAATAATACTTTACTGTGGAGTACCTGGGTGGCTCAGTCTCTTGAGTGCCGGACTCTTGATTTAGGCTCAGGTTATGATTTCCATCAGGGGATCGAGCCCTGTGCCAGTTCCATGCTCAGTGTGGAGCCTCCTTGTCCCTCTCCCTCCCTGCCACTCTGCCCTTCCCTCCACTCCCCTCCCTACCCCCCTCCTCCCCAACTCTCTTGCTCTAAAATAATGAATAAAGAAAATCTTTAAATAATACCTTACTGCATTTTTTTTTAAGAGAGGGAGAGAGAGAAGGGGGGAGGGGCGGAGGGAGAAGGAGAGAGAGAGCCGCAGGCTCCACACCCAGGGCAGAGCCCAATGAAGGGCTGGATGTGGGGCTCCATGTGGAGCTTGATTCTCCACCTAACAACCTGAGATTGTGACCCAAGCTGCAATCAGGAGTTGGTACTTAACCAACTGAGCCACCCAGGCACCCCACCTTACTGCATATTTGACAAGAGCGGAGAGTGGATCTTGAAAATTCTCATCATAAGAAAATCAAGTTTTATAACTATGTATGGTAATAGTGTTAACTGGACTGATTATGATGATCATTTTGCAATATATACAAATATCAAATCATTATATTATATACCTGAAACTAATATAATGTTATGTCAGTTATACTTTAATAAAAAACATACTGGAAACCATGATCCATGTATGTTGTATAATTAGGAAAATAAAATATAGTATTAGAACCATTCTGGCAAAGAGACCTTTGACCAAAGAGAAATAATTTAAGCATCTTTCCGCTACTTTGAGGAAAGAAAACATATTCATTTACTAATATTGATAAATTATTCTTTTTTTAAAAAGATTTTATTTGAGAGAGAGTGAGTGAGAGAGACAGAGAGAAGGAGCAGGGAGAAGGGCAGAGGAAGCAGACTCCTCACTGAGCAGGGAGCCTCATGTGGGGCTTGATGGTGGGGGGCTGAATCCCTGGTTCCAGGATCATGACCTGAGCCAAAGGCAGACGCCAAATGAGCCACCCAGGCACCCCATTGAGAAATTATTCTAATATTTACTTAGAATCTATATGCTACAGTGTAATCAAACACATCTCCATTAAAAATTATAAAATTCATTATGTAAGTTTGCTTATGTTATTTTGTTTTAAGATATAAAAGTGAACCACTCATAGGGTATATAATTACAGATGTGAGACTATACCTGGATACAAAAATACTGAATTTTGAGCCAGGTGGATGTATTATCTACTTAATAAATAGTTATTTTTATAAGTAATAATCAAATTGTCATTACATTACAACCTTCTCTACATTAGTTGATACTTACAGAAGACTCAACTAAAAACCCAGTGCAGCAAAGACTATCAATCAACCTCATTGCTTTATAATGCCAGTTCTCCTGTCCTCTTGAACAGTATTATTTTCTATTTCCCACACAGAAAGCAAATAGGCTCACACCAGTAATCGGGCAAATGTAAATCAGAACAATGAGATGGGCAGCGCATGTGACTCGATCTCAGGGTTCTGAGTTTGAGCCTCCATGTTGGGTGTAGAGATTATTTTAAAAGAAAAGAAAAAAGAAAAGAAAAGAAAGGAAAAGAAAAGATACTTAGAAACAAAACAAAAACGAGATGCTATTTTCCTTATCATGTGAGAGGGGGTTACAGAGTACGTGCTGTCAGCAGCACAGGTCAGGTGGGATTCTGAGGTGGTCAGAGAACATCACACAGCAGTTAATACTTGAATAGTTGTGAAAAAGAGTAAGAAAAGTGTAAGAAAAGTGGTGGCAAGAGCCTCCAGAAAGAGGGCACAGAAAGTGCAAGATTAGAGAGGAGCACAGCCCTTTGGGCACTCTGGGAAGGTATGTGGCTGTGCATACAAGGCAGGGAAGGAATCGCAGGAGAAGTTGTAGATGAGGCCAGAGTCAGGTCTCAGAGACCTTGAATGCTTTCTAAATACCATGATCTCAGTGGAGAAAGCCAGACCTTCCTAAAGGAATAACTGATTCCAGGGTGGAGTCAAGGAAAGGACAAGTTAAACCTGGAACATCTTGTGCCAGAAAGTAAGAACACATTAAAAAATTGATGGGGACATGTCAACAGGACAAAGAAACTAATATGAAGTGCCATCCACTAGTCAAATCTGGGACAATTTGAGCATCAAAATATATAATGACACTACGGGATTATAACCCATTATAGAAAACAGGATATGAATAATTAATAATCCACCAATCCATCCATATGTATACATACATTGTACATACATATAAACAAAAAAGCACTCCTCTTCCCAAAGAATGCCAATTAATAAATGTAGAACATAATTAGAAAGTCACCAGTCTGTACCATTATAGTAACAACTGATTCAGAATCATCAATGTATACTAAATCACTGGGTGAAAGTTTGTGGTCTTAAAGTATTTCCCCACAAATTATTAATTACAAGAGGAAAAGGTATACCTTTTTAGTGGAAAAAACTGGCAGGTAACACCTTAATTAAGGTAACACCTTAATGAACCCGGTGATCAAAGTTCATAATTATCCAGAAAAAGGCAAACTTCATCTTGGGTCTCCTAACCTGACACATCGAGAATACACCATCAGGGCTGGAAACTGCAAAAATGAACACCCTTGGGCTAATTGTTAGGAAAAAGACTGCTTCCTGGGTCAGGGAGAAAAATGCTCAAAAGGACATTATTGGGATAATTGGTGAATTGTGAAGATGGACCATGAAATATTTGATAACTGTACTGTAGGAATGTTAAACTTCCTGAATTTGACAATAACATTATGGTTATGTAGGAAAATGTCCCCATTCTTAGGGGAGCAGTAATGATGTCTGGAACATTTTCTCAAATGTTTCAGATATTAAGCTTTTCCCCCCTAAATTAACTTATAGTTTTGAAATTTTCAAACTGAACTAAAATAATAATAACAATGACCTCATAGAAATGTGTAGGATGGCCCAGAAGATAAATTCAAGACTCTCTAAATGGGGCAGGGAGCTATTAGAACATTTTAGTTGATAAAATGATATGATTAGATTTGCCATTTTGAAAGTTTACTATGGAACAGCATGGAGCATGGGCCAGGAAATGGACATGCTGGCCAAAGGACAAGTTTGATCTGCAAACTCTTCACTTATAAACATATCGTACTGTTATTTTGGCAGCTAGATTAAAGTCAGAAACATGTTCTTTTTTATATAATATTTAGTAGTACATAAGCTAAAAGGATTACATTAATACATTAAACATGAAAACATAATTGCTTTTCTTTCCATAAATATTATTAAATGACAATTCACTTTTATGGACGATTTCTAGAAGCTGACTGCCTATTTCAGTCATTTCAGCTTTCTGTTTTTGTCTTTTGCATAGCCCCTAACTGGATAAAACAATTGACTGCTCAGTTGAATCTGCATTTAAAAATGAAATTAGGGGCGCCTAGGTGTTGCAGTCAGTTAAGCACAGGACTCTTGGTTTCGGCTCAGGTCGTGATCTCAGGGTCCTGATCTCAGAGTCATGAGCTCAAGCCCTGTGTTTCAGGGAGTCGGCCTGAAACTCTCCCTCCCCCTACTCTCAAATAAATAAATAAATCTTAAAAAATGAAATTGATGGAGAATCCAACTTAATTTGTCCATTTGTGCCTTGGTATTATTGAATAAGGGGGAAAAAAAGATAGTAAAAACCTCCCACCAAATAAGAATGTGCATTTTAATCTTTACTGTCCTCCCTATTCCTATGGAAAATAGTGGGTGAGAGGGAAAAACAAGACTGGGCTAGGATCTCTTCATAGACAAGAAAATTTGTAACAAAAAGACAGAAAAAACACTGAATATATTGGAATTGCTGGCTAGTTCTCTTCCAAATTCTTTTCAGGGAATATTCTCCCAGCCACAACAGGAGATAAAGAATAAATTGCTTTTACACTTCTGCAGCTACAGAAGTGACTTGAAATTGATGCCTTTAATTTACTTCTAACTGTGTGGATAAGGGCAGAGTCAGACAAGGGATGTCTTTCTTGTCCTGCAACAATTGGAAAGACAAATGTGTGTAGTGAAGGTGAAGGAGGCCATTAGCTACTTCACATTACCTGATTATCTCTGTTGATTACTACCCACAGCCCACTCAGTTCTACCACTCTCAAGCCCCATGGGAGGAGGTCTGGTGGAGTGGGGCCGGCAGCTAGGGCCAAAATGCAGGGACAATTTGCTTTGACCCACCAACTTGGGTCTGCAACAAATCTGTAGCTCAGTGCCGTCTGAGGAAGAGGACCAAGATCCCAGCAAGGACAGCCTATCCCATTCAGTCAGGGTGAGTGGGAGGGAATGTTCTGAAGCTGAGGTATGGTGCCAAAGGGGTGTCAGGGGTGAGATGGAGGGCAGCAAGCAGGGACAAAGGAAGGGTGGCAGATGGATTGGAATGGCAAGGGGGATGGTCTGGGCTTGGGTTTGGCATAGGACTCATGCTTACGTTTGCATGGATAGTATTTCTGTAAGGACCACTGATTCTGTATGTTATTTTGGGTGGTGGTTGCACAGGTGCATATAATTTTAAAACCCACTGAACTAACATCCAGATCTTAGCTTCTACTGCATGTTAATTATATCTGACTTATTTAAAAGCCCATTGGAAGTAAATACAGCAGGAAATTACTGTAGCTGAAATCACAATCTTATGGTGCCCTAGAGCTTACAAAATGAGGTAATGAGAGACTGCACTGCCCCAAACTCCAGACTAAAATACAGAAAAGAGTTAGTTTAGTTTAGTTCCAAAGTTCTGTTGGGCCTTGGTGTAAATGAAAGTGTCCCAGATGTAGTAGATTCTGCTTTGGTCAGCCAGTAATAGGTGTAATTTCTTTTGCCCCAGTAGGCCTCTGGGCCTTGTAAGAAGCGAAGAGGTAGAACTGAAATTAGTCTGGACAGTAATTTAAAATACTATCTCCCTTGTGAACAAAAGAAGCTGAGAAGTCTATGTTTAATGAAAATTCTTCGCATTCCTATGAATTTAGGCCATACTGTCTTCTAGTAACAGTGGTAGGATCAAAGAACAATACAAAAAATCATGTTCATAATAAGCCTATGATGGTTTACTTATTGAAGTAAGAAAGGACTTAAATAAATTCAAAGATAGACTTTTCCCTTACCAGTCAGGGGAGTCTGTGACTCTTGATCTCTTGGTTATTAGCTCAAGCCCCACAGTGGGTGGAGACATTACTTAAAAATAAAATCTTGAAAAAAAAATCTTAAAAAAAAGGACTGGTTGAATTGATCAGACATTAAAACACATAAAACTTTAGTAGTAACATGAATACAGTAACATGCTCAGCTTTACTAGTGATCAGAGAAATACAATGAAAATTACAATAAGCTATTACTTTTTCTTCTCAAACTTAAAAATATTGGTTATATTTAGTGATCACAAGGGTGTACAAAAACAGGTACTCTAAAATATTATTGGTGTCCAGCAAAATTTAAAAAACGGATACTCTTCAATCCAGCAATTCCACCTTCTGTGGATATACGTATGTTAGGATATTCAATGCAGGACTGTTTGTAATAGTGCCCCCACCGAATACAACCTGAGTGTCCATCCATAGGAAAATAAATTATGGAAAAACATAAAAGGGAAATCCATTCAGCCATTAGAGTGAATGAAGTTGGCTATAAAGACTGCCAAGGAAAATGTTCAGGATCCAGTATTAAGTAAAACAAACAAAAAACCCCCCCAAAAAACCCCACTTCACAGAATATGCATACTATGAAACAATTTATTTAAAAAATCTTTTAAATCTAAATACAGACTGTTTATTTTTATTTGATTTATATGAGAGAGAGAGAGAAAGCAAGAGACAGAGCATGAGCGGGGAAAGGGGCAGAAGGTGAGGAAGAGGGAGAAGCAGACTCCCCACTGAGCAGGGAGCCCAAGGAACACAGGGCTCAATCCAAGGATCCTGGGATCATGACCTGAGCCAAAGGCAGACACTTAAAAAACTGAACCACCCAGGCACCCCTGAATACAGACTGTTAAAGGTAGTTATTTATGAGGATAGGATTGGGGTATAGGGGTGAAGGAGAACTTTTTTGGTATACACACACACACATATGTAATATATATTAAATATTTACACATATATATAAATAAATATAAAATATATTTGATTTTTATTTACATTTCTAAAAAATACAGACACATTCATGCATTATTTAGTCATTTGGGATAAAAACAAAGAAAAAGAAAAATCCGCTACTCAAGAATCTTTGAGTTAAAAAGCCACTATCACAAAGTTATACCTACATTTAAGAAGCTACTGATGAGGGGGATGAGCATGTATATTCAGTCTTGGTAGAAACATTTAGCCAAGGACAGCCTCCTGATCCTCATGCATGCTTTTCCATTTCTCCCAGGTTACTAAATTCTACTGTACTGATACACTGAACATCTGACAATAAGTCAGATGTGTGTTAGCATTTTTCAAAAGGTGAAGTGAGAATGAGCTAGGTGCTGCTCGCTCGGTGCCCCAGGCACAGGCCTAGGCTTTGGGGTGAAAGCATTCTTAGTCATTCTCTAATCTCAAGACTCAGTATAACCAGAATCCTCACCATTCTCTAGCCCCTTCCATCCCAGCATTCCATTATTATAATTATTGTTGTTGTGTGAGAGGAAGTGTACCTAACCCCAAATCCCAAATTAATATCAGGAATATTGTTTTAAAAATCTGCAGTGTTATGGGACACCCGGGTGGCTTTGTTGGTTAAGCATCTACCTTTGGCTGGGGTCATGATCCCGGGGTTCTGGAATTGAGTCTGTTTCAGGTTTCTTGCCTGGCGGGGAGCCTGCTTCTCTCTCTGCTTGCCCCCCCCCTGCCCCCCCGCTTGTGCTTTTTCTCTCTCTTTCCCTTTCTCTGACCAAAAAAAAAAAAACCAACTTAAAAAAAAAAAAAAACCTACAATGTTAACATGTGATCTGAGGTCCAAAAAAAAAAAAAATCATTAAACTGTATAACATTTACACAACTATACAGGTTATTTCAGAAATGGACCTACAAGGAAAGGTCCCTTCAAACCCTGTCCTTAACCTGTGAAGAATGGTGCTGACCCCAGGAAAGAGCCACGGTTTTCCAAACCAAACTCACTGTAGGACCTAGGATAACTGGCTTGCCCTGACAAATGAGGGATTCCTCACCTACAAAATAAAAACGATAATATTTAACAGGGCATTTGTGTGAAGCCCCTATCGCCTGTGTACAGAATGTGGTGATAGCTTAATAAAATATCCATTTTCTCCCCTATTTACAATTCTAAGAGATTTTCAATCTCAGGGTCAGGAACATGGGGGATTTCAGATTAATGCTGAGAATACCAGAATATCCAATGAAATAAAACCAACTCTTTTTTTAAATTTTATTTTTAAGTAATCTCTACATTCAACTTGGGGCTCGAGCTTAACAACCCTGAGATCAAGAATTGCATGCTCTACAGACTAAGCCAGCCATGTGCCTCCAAACCAACTTAAAAAAAAAATGTTAGTGAAGATTTTAGTGTGTGTCCTTTCCCCCACACACCTGCTACCCAAACCCTCTAGGTTTATGGAAATTTGACCTTATGTAAATTATTTATCTTCATATCATTAAGCCATAATTTACTTATCATTTGAAATTGAAACTTAGTATCATTAAAAAAATTTTTTAAAGATTTTTATTTTTAAGTAATCTCTACACCCAACATGGGATCAAACTTAAAACCCTGAGATCAAGAGTTACATGTTCTACCCGCTGAGCCAGCCAGGTGCCCTCATCATTGGAAATTTTTTTTTAAGATTTTTAAAAAAATTTATTCATTTGAGAGAGAGTTAGAGAGAGAGCAGCAAGCAGAGGGAAGGAGGAGAAGCAGACTCCCCACTGAGCTGGAAGCCTGATGTTGGGCTTAGTCCCAGGACCTGGAGATCATGACCTGAGCTGAAGGCAGAGGCTTAACCATCTGAGCTACCCAGGTACCTGGAGAAGCCTTGAAATTTTAACATAATGTATCTATGGACCGGTTTCTCCTCATTTTAGGGTAAGATTTCAAACTTTCAGAGTATGACTTATCTTTAAATATACATATCAGAAAATGTTCCAAAAAAAAAAGAAAAGAAAAGAAAAGAAAAGTAAATGTTCCATAACTGAATTCTTTTCAGGGTGAATTTACCTGGGAGAAAGGAATATAGAGAATCCCTTCCCTCCTTGTTTTGTTTTTCACCATGCTGCCCATAATGCTGAGGATCACAACCAGATGCATCTGTTCTCTAAGCTCAGACAGGCTGGGGAAAGACAAGCTGGAATCTTGAAGACAGTGTTTAGGTTCTCACTCCAGCCCTGCCCTTGTCACTTCTGTGGATCCCCATATCCTCACCGTGAAAGGGAAGCCTTGGACCAAATATTGTGTAAAGTGCCTTCTAGCTCTAAAATTTTATGATCCATGGTCAAACAGTGAACAACGAACTAACCAATCAACCAAGCGAACTAAACTACATTTCCCATGGCCAATTTCTGAGCCCAGAGATTGTCTTATTGAACATCAGGAAGACTCAAATCGCTCAAGTGAACACACAAATATCAGTAAGAAATACCACTTTTCTACCACTCCCTAAACATGACCTAAAAACAAAATACAAATAGGGTCTAAAATTTTGATGTGTGTACTTGCATATGAACTTCCTAGTCCCAAGAATGTAAGACATTCTGGCAAAATTACCAACTGTAATTATATATTTTCTCTCTTAATGATGTTATAGTAACAAAACCATAAAATTCCGTTTCTAAAACATGAAAATACTTATAGCATAATTATTTGTATTTATTATATTTTCTCTTTTATTGGAATGATAGACATTTTGTTAGAATTTCCAGCCTTAACACTTAAGTTTGAAGGAGAAAATGAACTGCTGTAAGTGAACTTACTGGCACTTCAATCTTAGTTTGACAGTTAGATAAGTCACCCTCAAATAAATAGAATATCATGGGGTATTTGAATTTCTTTCATGCTAGGGATCAAGAAGATTCTCATGGATTATCTATTCAAAACAAGACCTACTCAATGTTAACTAGACTTGCTGTGGTGATCATTTTGCAATATATACAAATCAAAGCATTATGTTTACACCTGAACTTAATATAACATTATATATCAATTATACCTCAGTAAACAAAACAAAACAAAAGACTTCTGCAAAATCCCAGATAGTATGGGAAAAGGTGGCCTTTCTACTGCTGAGCCCCTAAGGCCAGAAAGGCCTCCTATTTCCGGTCAAAGCAGAGGACCTGGGAGGATAAGTTTCTGTTGAATTTCGACTCATTTGCATAGCATTCCACAAGCTCCCAATTCTTTCCCTTCATCGCTGCCCCTGAAGACAAACAGGTAAACCATTTTAAATTTAAGGCCTTCACTGATTTCCTTAGGGGCAAAAGGGGATGAAAGAACATGATTACTAAGCTTCTGGTCTAAGTTGCTGATCTGTAGTTCCAGACTGTTCAGCTGAGTCAGTGATGCAGAACCTTCTTTCCCCAGCCCCCTTTCCTCAATTAGCAGCGCTAAAGGGTAAAGGCCTTCAACAATAGAAGTCAAATAGCCCCCCACCCGAGAAGTACTCCATCAAAATTTGCATTTCTGAGACGCTTCTAGGGGGACTGACTCAAACTCATCTTTCTTTTCTAGAGGCTGGCAGTGATTGCGGACCTGCAGGATAAAACGTTAAAATGCTGGTGAAAAATTAGGAACAGCTTGCAAGACGTAAAGTTCGGGGCTATGAAATCTAAAGATTGTCCTCCACTCTATTCACCTTCTTAGATGCTACCATGCAAATTTGTTTAAAGTCCCTCCAAAATGAGAGTTTTGGTTAAGTTCCAGAAATATCAGCCATTATTTTAACCCAGAAGAAAAAGATATGACTCCAGTTTGCAGGATGAAAGTTCAAGAATTAAATTCGCCACTTGCTTCAATACTTCAGTAATTGGATCTGTAGACACCTTAGGTAAGAAAAACTCAGCAACTGGTGTATAAAATTACTGAGTTAAATGCGGGTACTGGATTCTAAGAGGAACTACGAGACAAACCGTACGGTATATCATGTTTCCATGGTAGGTTTATCGACGCCCTAAGACGCCCTGACTTAGTCTTTTTCAATGCTGGGCATACCATAGGTCGGTAGAGTGTAGGTGATTTGGATCGTGGGTCGGTTGTGGTATCACCTTTACCTTAAGTCTACAGAGCGGCGGACAATTTAATCAGTCTATACTCTTTTCCAAGCCAGCAGCCTTGGCAAGAATCCTTCTCACTTGGCGCGATTACAAGGAAAACCCTGAAATACTTTTAAAAATACACATGCCAAAGAACTGGAGTCAAGTTACTAGGGTGGGGCTGTGTACAGCTTCGGCGACTCACTAAAGGAAGTTGGGACCTGGGGTCTCGGCACCGGAGGAACATAGAAAAAAGCAAAAGTTGGGGGCTGGCGGAGGGTCGCGAGCACACTTTTAGATTTGATTGGCGGAACCACTCAGACTTTTCTTTATGGCGTCACCGGGTACCTGCCTGTAGAAAGGCCCCGTCTCCGTGACGTCACGCATCACTGACCAATGAAAAGCCCCATTCTGCGGGCCCCGAGGAGGGTTGTGGGACCTTTTTTGTGAATGAAGCTCCACGGAACAGCCCTCCTGGGGTCCCGGGGAGCCGCGGCCGACTGTGCTTCGGCGCTTCGGCAGCAGCGTCCGCGGCTGCGGTGGGCGCGCGCGGTTACCCCGGGCAGCCCCAGCCGCCCGCGGCAGCACCGTCGCCTCGGCCGCCCCAGCGGGCTGCAGGCACCTAGGGGCGGGCTGGGGGGCGCCGGCGGCGGCAGGAGGCGCTGTAGCCAGGGCTGCGGCGCGGGTCCCTTGGCGGCCGCAGGAGGGAGCGGGGCAGGCGCGGTGGGCCCGGCCCCTCCTCCGACTCCTGCGCCGCCGCCTCCCGCCGGGCTCGACCGGCGCCCGCCGTCCCCGCAGCGCCGTTCCGCGCCCGCCGCCCCGAGCGCCCGCGCGCGGGGCCGGCGGGGGCCTCGGCGGGCGAGCGGACGCGCGGGGCCATGGTCGTGGCCCCTTGACGGACCGCGGCCGCCTCCATGAAGCGGAAGAGCGAGCGGCGGCCGAGCTGGGCCGCCGCGCCCCCCTGCTCGCGGCGCTGCTCGGCGTCCTCGCAGGGAGTGAAGAAGAGCCGCAGCTCCACGTCGCAGGAACTGCACCGCCTGGACCACCAGGACGACCTGTACCTAGACATCACCGGTGAGCCGGCGAGCGAGCGCGTGGCGGGCGCCGCAGACACGCGGCACCCCGCGCGGGGGTCCTAGCCCACCCTCCCAGGCAGTGGAGGCGCCTCCCTGGGCCCGGCTGACACGCCTCCACCCCCACTCCCAAAAAAGCCCCACCGGCCACACCCCCTTCAGCAGCCCGACTCCCTGGGAGCGCCCCCCTACCCCGACTTTCCATCTGCGGGTGTTAGCGAGCTGTAACTTTATCCGTTTTGCGCTCTCCTACCCTGGCAAGATGGGCCGAGGGTCACCTTTCTAAATTGCTGGCGTCAGCTCGGCGCCTCGGGCTTTTTCTGAGTTCGGGTTGATAGCGCCACCCGGGGCTGCAAGCTCGGTTGGCCCTCACAGGAGTCTGAGCCTCTGAATCACCCCGGAGGATTCCCCGAGCGCGCGGAACGCGCCGGCACGGGAGCAGCTGCCCTGTCGGCTGGGCGTTCGCCCAACCTCGGCTGCTGTGGAGGAAATGGAGTCCCGCCTCGTGCGGCGTTCCCACGTCCTCCCGCGGGTCCGCTCCGCGCTCGCCCCCTCCCCAGCGCGCGCGCGAGCACACCCGGACCTAGTAGGGCTAGCTCCTCTCCCTCGCTTCCACAAGGAATGTATCACACTGGTGGCCTGGGAGCCGCTCTGCGTGCCGAATGCCCAGAGGTGTCACTTCTGAGAAATCGCAGCCAGCCGGAGCAGGTAGAAAAGCAGCCCTTTGATAGCGGTTTTATTAATTAGTGCTGACTCTACAGTTCTTGAAGACTAAAAAATCCAGTTTGGCAGCTGTTGGATTTGCCAGGATTGACACTAAAGCCTGTGAAGGCATGAACGTGATGATGTATGTGGAAAGGCTTTGTAAACAGCATCGCTGTCTACGGTTTTGAGGGAATTCGCAGTCCGCTTTCTGTGGCGCGGCATGTGTGAGCCTTGGCGTGTGGGATTTTTATAAACAGTTTCCCGTCCTTAGCCATTGATAAGCCAGGTGAGCTGGAGTGGTCAGAATATTTATTTAGAAAGTGTACAGACAAAACACAAATTTAGTAGAACTTGTTTTCTAGGTTGATGGACGGTTGGAAACTTAAGGTCCATATTAATAAAGCTGCGAGTGGAGGGGAAGGTTTCTTGGCGCGGGGTGGATGGACCCCTGGGAACTGTGGAGGGAGGAAGAGGTTGCCTTACGTGGGTGGCCGGCTGGCAGCTGCCCGGGTCCCCCGTAGCGCGCTCTCTGAGGCCGAGACCGGGTCCCACCAGGCTGTGTAGTCCCAGGGAGATAACCTCGCCAAGGAGGGCTCGGGATGGGTGACGACACTACACATTCCTTACGCCTTTGTTCTTTATACCTCTTAAAAGGCATTTTGCTTCATAGCATTTAGTTTTAGGGCAAGTAACACACGGCTCGTTACAAAGGTGCCAGGAGTTTATAGTGAAAAGTTGGTCGCAGCCACTTGGTGGCCTTCCCTAGAGGCAACTAAAGTTTCCTATGAATCCTTCCAGAAAGAGATGTATGTGTATAAACTGGTGTATTCTCTATCATACGCAAGCATGGTAGCTTACATGTTGTTTTGCACATTGTTTATTCTTCGCGGTATTCTCTTCTTAGAACGGTTAGTACATGCAAAACTGCTTCATTCGGTTTTAATTACTGCTAGGCCAAAGTAGATAGGGTTTTAGAAAATAAAACTATAAAGTACATGTGGATTTAAAATATGTTTAAGATTTCATTGTATTTGTTTATTTTTAAGTAATTTCTATAGTCAGCCTGGGGCTGGAACTCAACCCCGAGATCAAGAATCACATGCTCTACAGACTGAGCCAGCCAGGAGCACCCTAAATACATGTGTTTTATAATTTGTTTAGACAGCTCCCTATGGATAAGCATTTAGGTTGTCTCCATCAAAAAGGAAGTTTTGTAAAGTCAAGTCATTGGGCTAGATCTTCTTCCTCCTTCATGGAGGGCTTTCCTGAATCACAAGAGTGATTTAATTTCAGAAAATATTGCTAAGCCGAATATTGAGGAAGGAGTTGGTGCATTATATAAAATAAAAAATGCTGTTATTTAGATTACAAGCCCAGATAATGGAAGAGTCCCATCTCAGTGTAAGAGGGGAAGTAAGGGAGTCAACTTTGCCTGGAATTTTTCCAGGTATCACTTAGTGACAGTCTTGGCTTCTTAGAAAAATGATACTGAATCAGTCTGTTTCAAGGTGATAAATAAGACAAATTAACTTTGGGGTAATGGGGTGAAAAAAAAATAAAGTAACTTTGGATACAGGGTACAGATTACTTTTTATTGGGCTTGGAGGGAAGGCTTGAAACCTCATCCTCAGCAAGTGGCAACCTGGTCCCGTCCTCCCCAACTTGTTTTTCTCTCAGTTTTTCTTCTTAATATTTTTCCAGTTGAGCATTAGGAAGGGAGATATATAAATATAGTTTGTCTCTTCAGTAATATTTGCTTTCTTTTTTTCTGTGCATACTTAAGTTTCTATAAATTGTGCCATACCAACAGGGAGAGTCCCCTTTTAATGGCTATATGGTATTGCACTGTATGGCTGAATCGTGATTTATATAATGGTAATAAATAAATGGTTATGTGGGGGGTTTTCAGTCCCTGCAAATGGCAGCAGTAGCATCATTGTATATATCTACATACATGTATGATTGTATCTGCAGAGTAAAGTAGAAGTGAAGGGGCCAGGCCAAAATATATATAGGTTTATCCATTCATTGGTGGACTTTTTTGGTGATTATGAATAATGCTGCTGTGAACATTGATGTACCAGTTTTTGCATGGAGTTGTTTTCGGTTACTTTGCGTATATACACCTAGGAGTAGAATTGCAGGGTTGCATGGTAATGCCATGTTTAACCTGCCAGACTTTTCCAAAGCTGCTGTACCAGCAGCATTTTCCACCAGAAATTTATTCCACATCCTCACCAACACTTGTTACGGGATTGTGAAGATTCTTTCCCACTGGGGTTGGTTTGTAAAAATTAACGCACATTATCACTTTTGCCCACTCTGTCCTTAAATACATTAATTTTTTTTTTTTTACTTTAGTCCCTTATTATTTTTATTACAACTATTTCATCTGTTAAGTCAAATTCCATTCCCATAGATTGCAGTGTATTTCATGGTGGGGGTACACATTTTTTTTTTTAAAGATTGATTGATTTTAGAGAGAGAGATTAAGAGAGAGTTCTAGTGCCTGCAGGGGTGGGGAGAGGGAGAGAGAGAGAGAGATGTCAAGCAGACTCCCCAGCTAGCACAGAACCCATTGGGGCTCCACTCCAACTGCAATCAAGAGTCAATCTCTTAACTGACTGAGCCATCCAGGCACCCCAGTGTATATATTTAATACAGGATGCTTAATGCCTGTTTTTTTCCCTGTAGTCCTTTGTTATGTGGTCACAATTTTTTTTAGTGTGCAGCCAACCATCTGGCCAAACTAGCCATTTACTAGGAGCTGACCGATGTTTATTCCCATGTGGACCCCATCCACCTCTCATTGGCCATTCACTCAGCTCTTGCCCTGTGCAATGACGTGGATTTTTACATAAGCTGTATTCCTGCTGCAGTTCCAGTGTATTATGTTTAAAAAAGATAATAAAACTGTAACCTGTATACATTAATGTGAAAGAGATACTGAGTAAAGTTATAATCAGAATGAGTTGTGATCGATCAGGGAAGCTGGGGAAGAAGGGAAGAGAAGAGGGTTTCTGATTGGCTTTGGAATTAGATCTCTCCCAAGATGGGAGAAGTACCAAAGGAAAAATGTTGGACATAGATTTTTGATTTTCCTATGAAACTCCTTGCAGTCAGAAGTCTGAATCTTTTTATTCTTATTCCTTAAATAGGGCCATAAATGACAGTGTACGTTCTCCTTTCCTTTTCATTAATATAGAAAAAAATATTAAAGATTATGAAATTACTGTATTATCCCTATGCTTGATAATTGATGGATTTAATAGTTGGTACAGAGCTTAAATTTATTTTACTTTATTTTTTAAAAATTTAATGACTAGTGAAAGTAATTGGTATTAACTATTGGCTAAAAAAGAATTTTAGTGGTTTAAAAAAATTTTTTTCAGTGTCATGATAGTCTATCTCTTTAAGACTGTCTATTATAAGTGTAAATAATTTTATTGGAGAAGCTCTAGTTGAGGTCAGGATTGTCATTTAAAAGCACCAATTAATGGTATATCAGATACTCATCAAATTAAACAGATATAGCACTGCCTCTACCCTGCCTTATTTTCTTTTTAGGATTTAAAAAATTCACACTAGACATTATTAGACAGAGAAAATTTATTCATTAATTCAAGAAGTATTTAATTGAATGCTTACTATGTAAAATAGTGCTGTATATTCATTGTTTGCTGTGATCAAAGTATATTTTTCTTGATTAAAAAAGGAATACAGTTACCTGGGGCACTGATTCAAGGAGGAAATTCATTTTTCTTCAAGACTATCACGTAGTAGATTATTTAGAGTTTTAATAATTGAAGCTCATCAAAGTATGTAGTGTTCATTTTCCTTCTTATGACTTAGTTCTAATTTATTTTCTTAATTTATGTGCTTAATTCTTCAACATCTTTTACTTCCAATGGTGTCATGTTAGTTACCTGTTTTAGGTCTAAATCCTTAGGCACTGGGGCACCATACGCAAAAACTTAACATAGTTGTGTTGTTACTGTTTCACTGGACAGAATGGTTGGGCACAGAGATGAAAGGAAAGTGGAGTAACTGGGTGACAAAGATGGTACTAATGCTAGGACTTGCCAGTCAGTGCACACTGTAATTTCTCTGCGCCTTTGAATAATGGGAATGAATTTCCCCAATTCCTATGGGGGAGAGCTGGAATGAAACCACACTGTGGATTTTTAGAATGGAAGGATGGCATTGCGTGTGTACCAGTGACATTTCCTGGAAGTTTGTGAGATAGTCTTTGGGGATCTCTGAATTGACAGGACAGGTATTTTGTTATTTGAAAGAATTTCAAGAGATCACCTTGAAATACCACAACCATCCACTTATCCCTCAGAACTTAACACAAGAGATAAGTAACTTTGGCCAAATTGATGCGCCTTCTTTTTGGCAAAGCTGTCCTACCTGTCTTTTATTCTTTCCAACAGATAAAGCTATTTCAGCAAAGTTTTGCATAAATGATTCATTGGCCATGTACTGTTTAGTCCTGTGTTTACATAGACTAATAGGTGATGTCCTAGTAGATACTCCGTAAGTTGTATCTGTAAAGTTGAATTTAGATAATTACCTAGTCAATTTGGAAATATGAGCAAACTACATACACAATTCAAGTCCTCCATTCATGCTGTTGTCCAAATTGGCTGTCATCACGGTCCAGATTTTCTAGATAGTTCATTCATTCAACCAAATTGTAATGAATACCTACTCTGCCAGGCTTTTTTCTTTTTCCCCTTCAAATGATAAAAATAGGTCACTGCTGGAGATAATCCCTGGTCTCATGGAGTTTGTTTTCTGTGCTGATTGAGAAAATGAAACTTGGAAGGTCTGTGGGTAAACTAGATTAAACTTGGAGGGTCTGAGAAATAACTAGCTTAGAGAGGGCTGAGCCATATCGTGGTTGAAATCCTTGGGGATGTAAAACTTTTCATAGGGTATTTGAACAGTTAATTCTAGTGGTTAGGCATGAGGATACCAGGGACAGCTAGTGCCGGCCTTTGGGGAGACTGAACACAGCTGGATTATTAATAACCTTTTGGAGCCTTTTTTCTTTCATCTGTTTGATAGTTAAAAGTGCACAGTGTTGTTGGAAGAACTGAAGCAGATGTATGTGAAGTGCTTGGCTTGGTGCCTCTTCGACAGCCGGGGCTCCATAAACGGTCTCTAGTATTAAAAGTGTGTGTGCAGTGGCCCAGGATACCAAGGGCAGACTGAGACAGTCACCATGGTTGGAAAGGTTTCTAGCTCTGAAGCAAACATTTCCCCCATATGTGTATGTACACAAAAGGTTCAGTGAATCAGCATAGTGAAAATGCAAGTGTGTTCCTTTCTCTGCTTCTAAGAGTGATCTTGAGGGCAGAAGCACTCCAGATGAGGCTGGTTCAGTATTTGTCAAAGCTCTGGAAGAGATTTAGCACTGCCTTGACAATCTTTTCTGCTTGGAAAAAACGTTGCCGTTTCTCTTTAAAGATTCCGTGTAAGAGGAAGAATAAACGAGCTGTTTCTAGTGACTAGTGAAAGTAATTGTAATTAAACAGATATGTTATGTATTTTTACTACACTGAAGAGTTTGTATATAGCCTTATATTAAATTGTAGCTAAGCTTATTGGGGGGTGTGTCTTTGTAAAGAGGAAAAGGCTTCATGGGAGAGCCTCAGGTAGAAGGTTATGGAAAATAAAACAAATACATTAAATTCTTTACTGGTAGAATATAAACTCTTCAGAGTGGTTAGTTTAAAGCATGACTATGCCCTAGAATATTGTTTTAAAAGAGTATTTCACAGATCCAAAAGATTTGATACTGGTGGTGTGTATTATAGGCAATAGGACATTTTTTTGGTTCTTATTTTGAGTAAAACAAAATTGCCTTTCAGTGGGCCTTTCCATGCTTAATTTGTGGCATGGAGACCCAATGTATTTGGAAAGGGTGGGAGTTAGACATAAATAAGAAATTACTTGTTTAAATCTTTTCCTTTAATTACACTGAGAACAAAATAATTTCAGTAGCCAGTATTTTATTTTCCTTTCCATACTAGCTACAGAGTATTTTTAATCTTAGTCCTTTAAGGTCTTTCACATTAAAATTACTTTTATATAATTATCTGTCAGTTGAATGAAAAACATGGATAGACTGGTTTCAAACATTTCAAAGCCATTCCTCACTTAGGACAGGCACCTTTATGAGTGAGGTAAGTAGGCACAGGGGTTGTGGGCAAAAAAGTGGTCAGATTGATACAGAGACATGGAAACTGTTTGGCAGCAGCTAATCAATCTTCAGGTATCATTTCTTTATATTATTTGATTTTTAGCTTCTGAGGTTAGTCACTTAATTTCTAGAAGTGCTGACTACCATATTAGACAGGGATTACATTAGAAAAATAAAATTGATTTTAATTTCCTAAATGCAAGGATATTTAACTGGAATGTGTGCGTCTCATCTGGATTCTCTAGTTTATATGAAAGTTTTACGCCCTTCTCTCTCTTTTTCTTTTTTCTATAGCTTTTCATGGATACTGCTCCAACAAAGGTATTCAGATCATTGACTCTACTTTGCAGTGCTTTCTGATGATTTTAAAATTGTAGATTTAATCTGTTAGTTGTCATTCTTGGTTCCGTCCCTTCCTGTTTGCTTGTCTTAAATTTAGTCTTGGGTAGCAGATTCAGTTTTCTATAACTGTAGAGTATCCTTTGTATGTTTATGACTTAAGTTGAAATTTGTCTTTATATGAAAAGTTTTGTTGGTTTCTGTGTATAGGTAATGCTGACAGTTGTTTGATATTTTACTGGGTTAAT